>NC_080729.1:11746433-11883933 GCF_019097595.1 Hemibagrus wyckioides | reverse complement strand
GGTCTGTGCCTAGGGGCATGGGATGGGGATGGGGTGATTTTATTGCCCCCATGGTGAACCTGCATGGCGTTAGCACGCTGCAGGAGAAATCGTCAGGTGAGCGCGGTGTCCAGCAGAGATCCGCCCAACAGGCGGCCAACATCAGAGACACGGTGAGCGGCGACACTGCAAGTGTGCTTTAAACATTCCCTATACTTATAACTAACAACCAAATCTTTCGGGTCTTAATCGTAACCTTGAATAAATTCATACGAACTGGCTCGTACAAATTCGCGATGTTAAGAAAGTGATGATGTAGGGTAATGGTTTGATAAGCCCCTTTTTTTTTAAATGCATGATACAACATTCTTGCACTGCTTCGTCAGAATTCATAAGCAGACCTACCCTCTGGTTTGTCAAATAAATAATTAATGCTTTCAGTCTTTGCCGCGCATTGAAATATTTATTGAAGTATTTGCGTCCAACGTCCAAAGTGTACAGGTTTACACCTTGCATATGTGTCTATTGCGACCAATAGAGGGCGCATACGGGAGCTGAATAAATATCCTTCCTTTTCCAAAGTAAACTTCATTCTTAGATTCTCTCTTCCATTCCCCACATGTCTTGTCCAGCATTAAATAAACGCTTAACCTTATTCAACATATCTATGAGCATCCTGACGCACAACCCACAGAAATGCTTAGAAAATGTCTAATAGACACACAACTGGGCCGTAAAATAAATATATTAGGAAGGTATTAACAATAAAAAATGAATGGTCACAAGCTGCACTTTGGCAGGTTTTTGACATACTCAAACATAAACAATTATTCATTTTTAGAAACTGAAACTCTTTAATGACTCATACAATGCATAATTTTTTTTGTCATAAATATGTTAAAATGGCATTAAAATCATAAACTGGCATATGATCAACACATAAACACGAGCACACAGACATTCTATACGGACATTCGGTATGAAGACTATACAAAATGTATTCCTCCAGGATGTGTACCACAAAATTTATTCCTCCAAGACGTGTACGTGCCATACATATTAAAACTCATCATACCTACAGTGTTTACATAAGTCTAACTGACCACACTGACTTCAAATTCCACTGCCAGGTTTTCAAACTCAATTAGGTTTTTAGGATGCACACACCTGACACTTTATTGGCAGTTTATTTCCTAAGCTTGTGGTGTATAGATATTTAAACCTAGATCTTGAAGAACTGTCTTGTTTATAGTTGCAACCAGAATAGCAAGATGAATTCTAGCGTGCTAAATTTACTAGTGTAATTGACATGCTTTAAATGAGTAGATGCAATTTTAATTCTAAACAGTTTTATTCAACGGCCCATAAGGTGTATTTCCTTACCGTTATAAGATGGCTGTGTAGAGAAGTCATTAATTACTGCTTCATGATGTACGCTGAAAATTTTCAGCACCACATCTGATGGACAGCTCCTCTCGTCTAATGAGTGCCGCTTGTTCACGCCTTCAGGCTTCACATCCCTTTAGAGCAGCACATGGAGAACTGCATCCTGGTCTTCAGTTTAATTCAAAAACAGCGCATTTAAAACTAACTAAGTAAATAAATAATATTGCAATAATAAAACTAATAATATTCTAATATGACATTACAATTAATAATAATTTAACAATATTATTCAGTAGATCCTATAGCTGCCAGAGAGCTACTGTTAGCTTTAGAGGAAGATCCTTAACAGTTCAGCTGCATTACAGTGCAACCTGTAACTAGCTTTGGTTATTGTCTTCCAAATAAATATAAGAATTAAATATATAAAAAAAATACAGATAGAAAACAGTTCATGTCTGATTCTCATTTGAAACTTAAAGATATTTAAAATCCCACCGTTAACAAATAAGTATTTGCTAGGTTTAATTTAGAATAATTAAACAACAAAACTCATACTTTCTGATTGGACTTTTTCCATCCACTGAATACTTTTAAAAATATAAAAAATTCTCTTATTAAGCTTTTAAATAACATATGAACCAAATAATATATCAAAAAAAGAAAAAAGAACTTTTAAATAATTTGTCTAAAACAGAAAAACATAAAAACACAAAAATCTAGGTTCCCCTGAAGGTTAACACTATGTTATGTGAAGTAGCTGCAGGCTGCAATGCCCAGGTTGAACTATTTACCCCACTTTCCCCTTTCCTGACACACTGACCACTTAACCTGCTCTTTGATCTGACATGGCCTTTGGACACAAAGGATACGCACACATCCTGTCACAGATGCAAGACACAACACAACAGCAGATTCACCAGGCAAAAGGTTAGTGCTACATCCTCTACATTTCCTTTCTCAATGTGGTATGTGGTGATCAGAAATTGTTAAAACTTTAAAAGCAGCATTGCCATGTATAATTTTAGATAACATGCAGAACTTTAGAGATTAATAGTACATTCAAGGTGACAATTCTTCTATTGATCAAATTTATATGGTCATCTAAATATCCAGAATTCAAAGTTTTTACAGGGCTAACACACATAATGGAGAATAAATCAATTAAATTCAATCAAGTATAAAGTAGAGATTTCTGTAACGCACAGGATTAGAGTGTGAGGATAAAAGTGATATGAGGAAGAAACCTAAGAAAATTCAAACACCTAAACAAGGAAAGTCATTGTTCCAAGTGGTACAGGCACGTAAAATGGAAAAGGACACAGAATAAATTCATAAATAAATTTATAAAAAATCTGTTAGAATTTTTTTTTATTACACATAGTTTGTGCCTAATCACTATTGTTAGAAACAGTGACAAGGCATTACTTCTTGATATAATTAAATTACTTTTTTAGTCATTTCAAGCTTTTGAAATGAGTATTTGGAATACAGCCTCAGGCAAGGATAATCTCATGCCCTTCTTTCAACTCCCACCCCTTCTCTAGTCCTATTCCACCTTGTGTCCTTCTTCCACCAGCAGGATGTGCTCACAACTGACCCCTTTAATTGGATCTGAACTCTGGCTTAGTTCACAGGGAGGCTGAGTGGAGTGAGAGGCCTTTATTTCTAACAGTTATATTGGGCCATAAATTGTTTTCTTTGTTTGAATGGGCTGTAAATGTGTACTGGAATCTGTAATGATTGCTGTAATGAAGATAGAGTAACACCTTTCACAGTGTATCAGGCAAAGGTCATAACCTCATCCCTCAGTTAATTTAATATTTAACAGACATTATTGTTTATTGTTTGTATGCCAGTGTGTGCCTGTGTGTTAGGGTGTGAAATTTTGATTTCTTTTGAAATATTTGCTAATCGGAGTAAAATAATGGAACAATACTAAAATGTATTTACAATTTATTTAAAATAACATTTATTTACAATTTATTTACAATTGGGGGGGTTACAAACACCCACAAATACACACCTGTACAAGCAGAATTAGTTGGATTTGCCAAAAAAATCAGAATCAGGCCAAGTATGTTTTGCACAAACAAGGAATTTTGTATTGGATTTTCTCAAGTGTAAAGACATAAATAATAACTACATTCAGTTTACAGACAATGAAATGCAAATTAAATAAAGTTATAGAATATACAGAGTATGTGACAGGTCAGCAATGTACATAAAGTGTGAGAGTGCATAGTAGTGCAAATAACAGTATTGTGCATCACATATGATGACTGCGGAAAGCAGCAATAGTGTGTGTAACATATGGCCAGCTGTTTATGGCAATGGTTGCCTGCAGAAAGAAACTCTGCCTATGCCTGGGAGTTTTGGTGTACAAGGCTCTGTATTGCCTGCCAGAAGGGAGGAGTTGAAAAAGGTTGTGTCTAGGGTGTGAGGGGTCTGTAGTGATTTTCCCTGCCCGTTTCCCAGTTCTTGTGGAGTACAGCTCATGGAGACTGGAAAGGAGAGCACCAGTTTTTTTTTGCTATTTTTACTGTTTTCTTGCTGTCTGTACCATTTGTGTTTTGTAGCTGCTCCAAACCAGACAGTGATGAATGTGCACAGGACGGATTCAATGACTGCAGTGTAAAAATGTATCAACAGCTTCTGTGGCAGACCATACTTCCTCAACTGGCGCAAAAAGTACATCCTCTGCTGGGCCTTTTTGAGGATGGAGTTTATGTTGGACTCCCATTTCAGGTCTTGGGAAATGGTAGATCCAAATTATCAGGAAAAAAGCTTAATTATTACCAGTGCCAGCCAGATGGGAATCGACTCCCTCTTGGTTCATTTATTTTCTGTAGCTCTAGTTTTTTCTTTTGTTACTAATGTACTATACGGGCAAACGAAGAAGGTTTTTTTTATTTAATTTTGGAGCATGCCTGTGATTTGCCTATTCAGCCACAAGAGCATTACTGAGGTCAGGCAAGGACACCTGGCATGAAGTCAGCATTCCAATTTATCCTAAAAGTGCTCAGTGTGGTTGAGGTCAGGGTTCTGTGCAGGCCACTTGAGTTCTTCCACAACAAACTTGGCAAACCATGTCTTTAATAATTTTGCTTTGTGAGCAAGGGGCATTGCCATGTTGGAACAGGTTTGGGCCAACATTCCAGTACAAGGATTTCTTAATGCTATAGCAAACAAAGGCATTCTGAAACATTATTTTTATATATATATATATTAAATATAATATTTCTGTTCTGTACAAAAGTCACATGGGCAAAAGTCTCTCTCTCTCTCTCTCACACACACACACACACACACACACACACACACATGTGACTTTTGCACAGAACAGAATTATTATATTGTTGCATAATTTTATATACTCACTTTCAGTGTCACATTCAGAGGTCCATTGCTTTACTTTTCCTTTGGAAGCTTTGCTTGCAAGATTTAATTTATCCTATTGCTTTTCTTAGCATAAGGCTTGAACCAAACTGATAGTAATGAAAATAATCTACTGACTAGGTACATCAGGTCCCAGATTCAGACCTGAACTTTGTTTTTTGTTTTGTGTGGAGGTTTTTTTTTTTATATGCTCTTCTCTTGTCCATATAGGTTTCCACAGGGCTCTCTGATTCCCTCCAACTGTCATTAAACAAGTTAGTACATGGAGTAACTCTGCCAAATTTTCCCCAGGTGTTCCCCTGGAATACTATATTTCTGTGTTTTTCCTAGGATAGAATACAGATTCACCATGGTCCTGCCCAAAATAAAGCAATTACTGAAGAAGAATGAATGAATGAATGAATGAATGAATGAATGAATGAATGAATTTCACTAATACTTCTACTAAAGCAGTTGCCTTATGAATCTTTCCATTGTGATATTCAAACAAAAACAAATGAGGGAGAGGTCACCTTGATACAATTATTATAATTGATTATGTAATGGGTGTCTGTGTGCGATGCCCTCAGTACAAAAAGCCAAAGGATTAGTACTTAACTAAATGATAAAATCAAAGATTGTTAAATAGTCATGGTCTTATATATCACTTAAGAAAGAACTATCATGTTAAACAAGACACCAGTAACACTTGCATCTGTAGGAAGACATAAAACACAAGTTAATAAAACACAATAAAGAGAATGTAAATTCTTTAAAGAATTACATAAAGGGCAACAACCTCACAATTCTAAGCTACTGTGTTGGCTAACTACACAAGCCCTGGACTCTGTTTTCCCCAGTCAGACATGTGCGACCCTGACCCGGCATGATGAGCTGTTCACACAAAGCAGGTATTTGTTTTTCAGGGGTCCAGAGTTGATATTGCCCTCTCTTGAGGCCATTCAAAGGCCTTTCCATCCTTGTGCTTAGCTAGTCCATGAATAATGCTCCTAAAATGCCCTAGGGGACAAAGAGGCAGGAAGAATGGAGTACTACTGGGAGCAAAAAGCAACATATTGGCCCAGACAACTGCAGAGAGAGAGCGGCAGGGGACATTCAGTCTGTCTGCAGGGCTTAGAGTTAAAGATTACCTTTGAAATCTGCACCCCACCTCTTAGCCACCTCTCTCCTGTTTTTCGTCATTCTATTTTGGTCTGTTTTTATGCACTCTTTGCTTTTTCTCTTTATTAATTTCTTTCCAAATATATTCTCAATCTTATTCTTTATTAATTACCATATCCTTCCTGTTTGCATGTTTCTTTTTCTGTCTCAGGCACCACTCCATCCCCAGTGGTGCTAAGACCTGCTGGTAGGCGTGGAGTAGGGCAGGGATGAGCCATGCAGTAGATCCTCTTTGATGACAGAGAAGGATCTTTTTGTTCTCTAATCCTTCTCTCTGCTCTCACCCATTTTAAGCCCAAGCAGAGCTCAAAGGGAGCCCAGCCTCAATGAGCACATTCTTCCTTGTAGTCTCATCGCCGGTGCAAAGGAATTCCCACTCCTAATTCACCAGCCGCTCAGCCTATGCTTAATTGAAAAGTGGAAGGCTCCTCAAGGTCTGGTGGTGCATCTTCTAGATGAGTTTCACACTCCCAATCACCAAAGACTCCTGCACTGAACCATTTCACCTGCTTGGTTACAATTGTTTCTGCTTGGGAACACTCTGAAAGTTTATTGAGTTGAAGAATGTGTTATCTGTGCAGATAGCGAAAATTGCATATTTACCTTAAGTGTCTTTGATGAATAAAATGATGAAAACATTTTAATAACCGAATACTGAAAGCAATATATACACTATATTGGCAAAGGTTTTGGGACAACCCTCCAAATCATTGAATTCAGGTATTGTTTTTCAAGGGTTGGGCTTGGCTCCTTAGTTCCAGTGAAAAGAACTCTTAATGCTTCAGCATACCAAGACATTTTGGTCATTTTCATGCTCTCAACTTTGTGGGAACAGTTTGGGGATGACCCCTACCTGTTCCAACATGACTGTGCACCAGTGCACAAAGCAAGGTCCATAAAAACATGGAAAAACGAGTTTGGTGTGAAGGAACTTGACTGGCCTGCACAGAGTCTTGACCTCAACTTGATAAAACACCTTTGGGATGAATAAGAGCGGAGACTGCGAGCCAGGCCTTCTTGGCCAACATCAGTGCCTGACCTCACAAATGTGCTTCTAGAAGAATGGTCAAAAACTCCTAAACCTTGTGGAAAACCTTCCCAGCTGCAAAGGGCGGGTGAACTCCATATTACATTTATGTTCATGTAAAGGCAGATGTCCCAAAACCTTTGACAACATAGTGTAAATTGATATTCACATACTGTATATTGGTCTCTCCATATGTGAATTTCAAATATTTATATAATGATTACTCGTGCATTTTCATGCATCTTCGATCTAAACATAATCCACCTTACACCGGCTCTATACTGGTAAAGAGGTTGCTATATAAGCTACTTCATGCATTCTCAGTCTGCTGTGTTTTTTTCTGTTTTCCTTTACCATTTACTGTTTATAATTTGGGTTTGGAAACTGTTGGTATGTAAATAGGGAAGTTGTGGATACTTGCTGTAAATGTGGAACCTGATTAATATATTTTTTGGTAAATAATCACTACTGTGCATTAAAGCAATAAAGCTAAATGTATGGTTTTATTTGAATTCAGTAGATGAAATCATAGATGGGTTTTCTAGTGTAGAAGTGCAGGTTGAGCATGTAAGCTGACATTAGGCTTAATGTTACTTGAAGTATGAAAGTTGACTATATGATGTCAATTATGATTTGTGTTTATGATTTAGGTATGGTAGATAAGTTAGTATGGAAGTATGGAAGTATGGAAGTTTCGAATATGTTAGTATTTATATGTGGGTATTGACTGTAGGTTAGTGTTAACTAGGTAAGAATGGAAGCTCACTGCAAGTTAGGACTGAAGTATGAAAGTTATAGGTGAGCATTCCACCATGGAAGCTAACTATAGATTTGCATTTAGGTATGGACAATAATTTACATTGCTATTTAAGTATGAAAGCATTTTTTTTAACCTGCCCCAATTTGATTACCTGCCTATTCCCAACCCACCATCCAGCACTTCCCTGACACATGACACCTACCAGTCGAGGAGAGTGAAGGCTTGCATGTGCTTTCTTCAAGACGTGTGAAGCCAGCCAACAGCATTTGTTAAAAATGCTGCTCATACTGCATCGCAGTTCAAATTAAAGCACTAACTTCAACATACATAAGCTTACAGATGCCCATATCTGGCTAGCCTCACTATGACTCACAGGAAGGAGAGGCTATGCTATCCCTTCCACATAAAATGAAACAAAAAGAAACCAATGGCATACTAAACAATAGGCATGGAACAGGTCAGCCAAGGAAAACAATGGCAGTTGATAATGGAATCATGGACAGCTGTGAAGAAAAACCCCAAAACAATTCTCAAAGCTGTACAGAGATGAGCCACAGAAATTCTGAAAATTACCCTCTACCAAGAAAAGCCAAAGTGTGGAGTAATAAAGGATCTGCTCATGGTCCAAAATATACAATTTCATCAAGAATATGTGGAGTATTGTCATGGCTTAGACTGCTTATTGAAAGGGCTAACTAATCTTTATTGATAATGGAACTCATGATTGTAACAGCAGAATGAGTTCAGAAATGCATCCCTAATTGGGAGAAACTTCATAATGCAGCAAACAATGGCCCAAAACACACTGCTTACACAAGAGAGGACTTCATTGGGGGAAGAAGGTGGAAGGTTGTAGTCTGGCCAAGTCAATCACCAGACCTTAACTCAATGGAGCATACTTCCTGAAGAAGAGACTGAATGGAGATGCCCCCTAAAACAAACAATAACTGAAAAAAGCTGTGGTACAAGCCTGGAAAAGCATCACAAAAGAAGAATGAAACAGTTTGGTGATGTCAATAGGTCATCAGCTTGATGCAGTTTTTGCAGTATGCCTGCCTGTATGTCTTAAATGCAGAAATGATATTGTGTGTGTGTGTGTGTGTATGTGTGTGTGTGTGAAATGAATAAAGGCTTTCGAGTTTAATCTGAAAACTGCGTAACAGAGAGTGCTGGTACCTCATACCCTCACAGCTCTTGGGTCTGATGCTGCACCCTGTAAAGAAGTTTTCATGTTCTCTGTGTGTCAGCATGAGTTTCTGCCAATACAGTGAAATGGAAAAGCAGTTACTGATAATGAGTTAAGACAACACATCTGTGTAACGGTATGTCCTAACTTTTAAGGAAAGTGGTAGCTGTGATTAATATTTTGAGCTAGTTATCATAAGATGTGATATCAAATCTCCAGCCTTAGAACAAACTGCTTTGCCCTTTATAAAAATAAAATGAACAAAAGAATTGTTTTCTGTGCTTTTATGCAACACTTTGGTGGACAAAAATATACATACTGTATATAGTGGAATATAAATAATATACTTCTAGCTTTTTCAAAAATGACAACATAATTTTATCCTTAGTTCATTTAATTGATATTTTTCTTGGAGTCCCAGAAGAATACAAGCATGAGACTACATTTTTAATATGAAAGAAAAAGAAAGAAAATCTCTTTTTTAATCTCTTTCCAGATTGACTTTATCTCAGTTTCCTTATTTGCATAATATTTGGACAATGAAAACAAGAACTTCCCTTTTCTATATTGCTTTTTGTCTCTTTCATAAATTGTCTCCTTGTCTCTATGTTTATCTCTCAACTGTGATTGATCTAAAAATTCTGTAAACTTGATTCTCCATGTGAGAGTGTAAAAGCTCTCTTACTTCAGTCAAATGTATGTCACAAAAGTAACATATAAAAGATAAGATACAGATGAAAATGGCAATTTGTTTGGGTTAATGTAACATTATTTAACATAACAATTAATATAATTATAGTGTAAAAAGGAAATCCTATTTAGCCCTTGTACAGTTTCAGTTTGCAGTAAATACAACAGAAATTGACGCTGCCTAATTAACACCCTAAAGATGATTGTGGATGTTCTCACTTGGAGAGCCTTATGATTGCACTTGGTAAAAACTATTATTACCATACATTATACACTGGAGACGTTTGCCTAAATATTACAAACTTAAAGCTATAACTCTGAAAAAATGACCCTCCTGTAATATACATACTGAAGATCCTGTGTGGCTGCAGGATTTCATTCCTGGCAAATAGGTGGCACACTTTTTAATTGATTAGAGATCGTGAAGAACTGATTAAACAGGTGGAAGCAGGCTCCTGAATTGCTGGAATGAAGCCTGCAGCCACACTGGCCCTTTGTGGATAAGTTTGCAGATCCTTGCCTGAACAGGTAAAAAAGCAAAGCCAACATGACTCTGAGGCCCTCTAGTGGCTGGCTGTGGTCTTGAATCACGAACAATTTACTGTAATTGATGGAAAATGCACTAAAGTTAAGTTGGTCTACAATTTACTTATATGTCTCCACAAACCATTTTCAGGAAAATTGGTTTTATAATTGTATTTTTTAAGAATGCTGTATGTGTATATTTGTTTGGTTTTGCATTCAGAAGTACACATTTATATACAGTATTTATTTGGAAAATTCCAAAATGAGTAGTAAGCAAATTAGCTCTAGCTTGCGAATCTTACCAATATGCTATAGTAAGCAATAATTGCCAGTATGCTGATGTGGCAATAAAATGTTTACAAAAAATTCTATATTATTTCATCTTTGTGAAATTCAGTAATATACCAAAAGAGGGAAAACCATCTCAACATTTATAGGACAAAGCGCTCTTAATTGTCTCATTTCCAGATGCAGGGCATCTCCTTTCTCCTTCTCCCAGAGCATAATAAAAAAGGAAGTGTTGTGCTCTGGGCAATGTTCTGCTGAGAAACCTTGGCATTCATATGGATGTTACTTTGAGACGTGCCACCTTCTTGAACTTGCAGCCCAAGTACACCCATTAATCTAAATAGTATTCCCTAATGGCATTGGCCAACACTGCAAAAATTGTTCAGGAATGGTTTGAGGACCTGTATATCTGTTTTGCCTTGTCACTCCTTTGAGTTTAAAGTAATGTTCTATCAAGCAGCTCCATTTAGGTCCACCAAGATTTAGCCACCACTGTGATAATATTTCTTCAAGCATGGGCATGTTAAATGCTTAATTGTTTTTATTGTGCTCAAATGATCTAAATGCTTGGATATTACTGTGCATCTCTGGTTTCTATAGGATGTGTTTTAGTTCTTATTCTTGCACATTTCCTTCTGCTTTAAAGCCTGAAATAGGAATCTTATTCAGATTGATCTTTTTATGTCAAATATTTATTGTATATACTATATATTGCTGAAAAGCAAACAGAGGTAACTGTAGATTCTGTCATAGACAGTTCATTGCCAAGCTGCCAGATGGGACCCTCGCATGTATTTTGAACTACTTCTTCTTTTGTTCCATTCATTTCCTGTGGATATGCACACCTCTTCTGTGTTGCCCCGAATAGCTACTCTGTATAGGTTCCATGTTTTTGTCATTTACTGATTTAGCATTTTTTCATTATATTTACTAAGCTTATACATAAGCTTAATCTATTAATTGACAATTAATGTCAAGATTTCAAAACCATCTGTTTCTGAAATGGCTGTTCTCAGCAGAACCGTCTGCAAATGTGGAAAAACTATGAAGATGTTTGCACATCAAGGAGCACACAGTGTTTCTGCTGTGGATTTAAACACTGCATAATTCACATCTGTGATATTAGATTCACATGACACAAGGATTTTCACATGTAAAAAAAAGCCACATAAATCCCTCTTGACAGGTTTAAGCCTCCTGAAACACACAAAGACAAGAAAACAAAGAAAAAACAAAATGAACTTTTAACTACTGTTTTAAAAAAATATGTGGAGTTTCTCTGACTGTACAAATCATGTGATATGAGGGACATACTGTTCAATTTCTGATTCTGAAGTATCTAGCCATATCATTCTAACACCACACTGTACAACACAATCTGTACAATGTACCTGGCAACACAATATAAAACTTTGCTTCCAAATTACCAATGTGCAATGTACCTCTACAGATTTAAAAGCAGGTTTAAAATGACATTAATCCTGGTTTAAGTGCAGTTTGAAATGCCCTAAAGTGTATATTGTTGTCATTAAAGGACTGTCTTTTGTCCTTCAAGAGTCCTGACCTTAGGAATTTAAGATCTCATGTTGGGACGTGTTTACTAAAGATCCTGCTGAGATATTAGGACTCATCCACATACCAGGGTTGGTCCATTTTTAGCTGTTCTTTCTCTTTGGTTATTAGTCTGGTGTTTTTCTGCACAGATCAAAGCAAACAAACCAACAGTGGTATGTGGCAGTCATGTATTTAAAAACTCACAAGGATCTTAAGTAACACAAACACACAGTGGTGTGATCACCATGAGATGGTGTGCTGTGTTGTGTTCTTGTCAGGGGCTCATGGTCTAGAAACTTAAAAACACATGCACATCCATGAGCCTGGAAAAAGGGAGGTTAAAACTCAATAGCTACATGGTATAAACTTCAAACTATAAATTGCTAGTTAGACATTTAAATAAATAAATCGACGGAAATATTGATTGAGCTTCAACCCAAAGTGAGAGAGGTTCAGAGGATTCCCTTGAGAATGGGAAGGTGAAGATGCTGTAATCTAAGTGATTCATACTAGAAGACTTCAGCCTCCTCAAAGTTCGCAGCAGGAGGGCATTGGCAAGTTGACGCTGGCTGAATTTCAAGGAACTGACTAGGGGTATGTAGTGAAGGTGCTAAAAAAATAAGGGGTGAATCACAGCCTATCAAAGAAACCCTGGCTCTGGCTGTAAAAAATTCTACTTGACCCAAAATCCTCTAACAAAATTTACTATATTCTACTTATGTCATCAGTCAGTGTGATCCAGGCTTAAACACAAACTCAGAGTGAGCTTGAGTTAACCTATTAAGGGATAATGGATATTTTTCTATCTATTAACAAACTTCCTCCAATTCCACTCTCCCACTGATGGCTTTTACACAAGTGCCATAACAATGATCACATATTAATCTGATATTTTACTATAAACTGTTATTACTTACTTTTAATTACTTTTTTTTTTACAATATGCGATTGACAGCAAAAGAAGTCCAAATATCATTCTGTTTAAACCCATATTTAGTTACTAAAGAAATTTTAAGGCAGGATCAGGTGTTTTTCTCAAGCCTATAATTTTGGTCACTACATGAGAGTGCTGTAAAAGTTTGGAAGACAGAAATAGAAGAATTATCTGCTGACAACATAATATGCTTACAAATACTGTATGTCTTTCAACTATCCTGATAATACTAAAAACACAAGAGGTTGAATGCCATTTAAGGCTGATAACAACCTCTCTGTTATCTGGCTGCTATGAAAAATGTGGCCCAGCAAGGAGGCGATTCTTCTTCAAAGCATTCATAAGAAAGAACCCCAACAGGCGATTTAGCACCCAATCATGTAGAAGCCATCCAAAGCAAAAATAACGCAGATACAATTTAAGGTAATGCTCACATATTACATTAGGACGAAGAAAAAGTGTGATATCTGTAACTTTTGATAGTATTTCAGAAACTGCTGACCTCCTGGGAATTTCAAACACAACAGAGAGGACAGAGGGAAAAAGCCAGATTGGTTCAAGCTGTCGGGAAGCACATACACCTGTGGTAAGCAAAAGATCATCTCAGCATACACAAAACATTGGAGCTTTGAGGTGGATGGGCTACAACAGCAAAAGAGCACATGGGTTCCTCTCCTGTCGGCCATGAACAGGAACCTGAGGCTCTCCATAGCTGGATAGCTGAAGAGTAGAAGAAAATCCCATTGTCTTTTTCCAGTCTTCAGTTGTCCAGTTTAGGATACCCACAATTCAGTGGCTGCTGAAAAAAAAAACTCAAAGAAAGTGCTGCGGGATAAAGCATCAACAAAATACTTTATGTCCATTTTTTTCTCGTGCATATTGTATTTCCCTGTCTTTTTTCTCTGCTCTTTTACTGTCTGAAGGTCTTAAACAAACAAACAAATAAATATAAACTGCTTTTACACTCTATACCCAATTCAAGCATGTTAAATAGCTGTTCAAAAACCTTAATTTGCAACAGTCCTCTTCTTGACTAATAATCAAGTTAATAAGTCAATAATCTTGTTGACCTGTGTTCCTTTCATGTTTCATACTGAAGTGATTAATTGCACCTTTTAATACTATTCCCATTAATATACTGTGGGGGAAATTCAATCTACCATAGTTTCTGTTTTCAGAAAGAGAAGATGCGTTACGTCGACCCCATAGCAGCTCTCTATCGAACGTTTACTTACTCTACTTAAGATTTACTTTTGCAGAAAAAAAAGGCTAAAACTTTTGTGCGCCGCCCGGGAATCGAACCCGGGTCGCAAGAATGGGAATCTTGCATGATACCACTACACCAGCGGCGCCTCGATGCACCGGCACTCCGAAATGATCTAAAGCACTAAATTTCTGAGTACGTTGGGACGCGATAACATTTTATGTAAAGAGTTCATAGTACATAGCTAAAATGAGTAATAATGAAACTAAATGCTAAAGTACATGCCAGTTTACGACAGAACGACTGTACTTAGGACAGAAATCTCCTATGCATTCTTTTGTGACTGCAAGAGACCCCCGAATTGAACGGAGGTAACCCCAGTGTCGTCACGACAGCGTTCATCACGCGCCACCTCAAGACAGCCAATCAGATTCTAGAAATGGCCTCGTCTTGTTGACAACGCTGGCACTTCTTCCGGGCTGATAATGAGGGCCGCACCGGCGACATGAGCTGAAAACTCCCAGATAGCTGCAGTGTTTGTGACGTTCCAAATACGACTACTGGTTAGTCTGTTTTCCATAATGGTTCTCTTACAAAGTCCTGGTAACCGCTTTGTTATTTCGGTTTTGCAGATTTTGTTTTTCCTCATACGGAGATAACATTATCTGAGGAGTAAGGTGAGATTTTTCCATTGTTTCGGCAGATGTGCAGATGTGCTTGTGCGATGGTGTCGCGTCGCAGTGGGATGATGAGATCTTGGAATCTGTTAATTCAGCTGAATGCAAGCGTGCATGCATGCCGATTGCGATCTCCAAATCCTTTCACGACTTCTCAACCACTGCCGACTGGGATGTTTAGTATGACTGTGTGATTATTTCAGCCCTCGCCTCATATACTATACCAGACAAGAGCTAGCCAGTAGAACCAGTCTGATGCAGCTAGATCAGCAGGCCATTACCTCTGATTAACTTGTGAGATTCAGATAGGACTCTTGTTTAATGGGAAAAGCAATCATGATTGGTAATGCAAAAGACAAAATGCAGGAGAGTGGATTCTCATTGATTGGACCAGTGTACAGTGTGAACCATCACAAACGCGCGACATCGTTAGCATCCACGTCACTAAACGTTAACGCTCACCATTCCACTTTGGCGGTAGTGTTGGCTAATTACCTTAGCTGATAACTATCGCAAGAATTCGGCTACAGACTGGGTTACGAAAATGCATATAACATTTCCTATAGCATAGTCTGGACAGATACGTTTTAAGCGGAAAAAAAATCAGTAGCGAAGATTCAGTGCCCCGTGGTTTCTGTCAACATTTTCGATTGGCCTGCTATAATGCTAACAGGTAGTCCAGTCTTGTCGATGTATGGACCTAAGGCACAGTTCTCATAAAGCATTTATATTCCAGACATGGCATGATCCAGAGTACTACCACTGGCTCCTCCCGATGAATTCGATATTTGTTAATATACATTGTTTATATCGCGCTAAATGTTTTCCCTGTCCACTCACGCCTGCAATTTTGTTATTTGTTATTAGCAACTTAATTATTTGCGTATTTGTACACATCATTGACAAAAGTCTCCAGAATGCGGCGCGTGACGTTATCTAGTCGAATTTGCATATCCATTGAAATGCGAGGTTCATTTGCATGTCAAAACCGTGTTGCACAACGAAGGACGATTTTCCGAAGACACGGCATAAATTATAACTTATTTATTGCCCTTGGCACCTCAAACTAACTACTTAAGTATTTACTAAATGGAGTTAAACCACACTACTTAAATATTTACATTATACTACCATTTGTAAGTAGGCAGGAACTAGACATGATGGAAATAGTTGAGGATGAAATAACTCGCTTGAACTGACCCATTCATTTTCAGTTAATACTTTTATTTTGGTCAGTTTCACAGCAAATTCTGAGCCTGTCCCAAGAACTTGGTGTGAGGCAGGGACACAAAATCCACAGGACAATACACACACACTAAGGGGTATGTTTTTGGGACATAGATGGAAAGAGGTAACCAGAGCTCAGGTCTGTACATGGGGACCTGAAGGTGTAAGGCAGTGATGCTACCTGGTGGCCTGCACAAAGCCTGTTCTAAATATTATGTATAGCAAGCACGTATGATTGTGTTGGTTTATATTCTCTAATGTAGTAGACGTAGCACACTAAACTCGTATTTGTCTCAGTATACTGCATTAATAACCACAGCTATTTATGTTCTTGGAGGCCAGCCCTGCTCTAAATGTAGACTCCCTGTAGATTCTGAAAGTCCTGAAGTCTTGGAGCAGCATAGAATTCTCTCTCTCCTCTGCCACTTTTTTTTTTTTATTTTATTTTATTTTTTTAACTATGCAGTTTTGTATAACCACAGCCACTGGTTGACAGTCTTGCTAGACCTGAAAGTGTTATATTGCTTCCCATTAAACACTCAGCTTTGTTTGCAGTGAAATGGCTTGATGCAATTTGGCATTGTTGGTGGGTTAAGTGGCAAGTTCAGTTTTTTAGACTTTAACCATGTCAGACAGGCAGATGTGAAGGTAGTATATGAAAATATTTGGTTATTTTAGGATTAGTGAAGGTCTGTTCTTTACGTTCTATACAAAAAGCTATAACCACATGCAGTATCTCATGCCGTGACAGGCGAATGGTAAAAATGTTTAGTTTCTTTGGCCAATAGTGTGCTATTTTTTTTTATATATCAAAATACACCCAAGAGCTGTGAGAGAAGGAAAAATTGATTTGAAATATTTTTATTTTCCTAAATTGATTTGGAGTATAATTATGTGTATTTTCTGTGTTTTTAGTAGGCACACAAGTGATTCTCAATTTTGAGCTGAATTGAACAGCTCTAATGTTTATAAAATGTAGTTTACAAGTTGTCAACTTGTACCTAATTGTTCTTCCTAATATTAGCAGATGGAATGAATGAATGAATGAGAATCTCTGACTGCAAAAATATATATACAAAAAAATTATTGTACATATGTAAATGCTGTCCCTTATATTACATGGCAGTTAAATGGGTCCCTGGCTGTTTGTTTAAAATATTAGTTCATCCTACTACTTGCCCTTTCTTCTTGTCTATGTATTGGTACATAGCAGCTAAAGTATATTTGCTATTGCTGGGAGCAAATGTCATTTGATAATGGGATTATGTGATGACTGCAGATTTTCTCTACCTTTCATCCCTTTTAATTGCTCATGACTTCACCTTCCACATAGGACACACTTCTGCTTCATTTATTCTGCTATGTGAGATACTGATGATGTGCAGTCAGGATACTAAAAGGAATAGGGAATTTGTTTAGAAAGAACAGGTGTAACGCACTGAGGCTTGACGCTGCAGCATCTGTTGTCTTGAGATTATGAAATTGCTCTGAAGGTTACTGAAGGGCTCTAATTAATATGTTGTTGTCTTTCTGGCACTGAGACATTGGTCCTCAGCAGAAATTCTTTCCATACTTCATATACTGAAAATTAAATGAATTAACTTGGCACACAAGTTCAATCTCTCTTTTTTTATGTTGAAATAATCAGTGGTCATGTACCACATTTTCAGTACAAGTATATAAAATTTGACAATAGTATATATAAAACTGACTCAACTTTATTATACTTATTATTCACGGATCCAAAACCACTGTAATGATGGATATGGTGCACTTCCAAAATACCAGCCAACTGTGAAGTTCTCATCAGTGTGTAACATTTCACACCACTACCTATTAAGATGTATTTAGAGCTGTGATATAATTGTAAGTTGTTTTTTTTTTTAAGAAGTCCTTAGGATAGAATGACTTTTTTTGAACATTTTCTTATTTATAGTTATGTCAGTGTTGCTATGTCAGAAAATTAAGGAGACAAAATGGGTTTTATTTTTATGTATTCAGTGGTGTTTTGCAAAACTAATGTGTACAGATTTAAATGTAGCTGTTTTTCATAATCATATTCATACACACTGCTTAGTTAAAGTGACTCTCTCTCCTCCCTCTCTCTCTCTCTCTCTCTCTCTCTCATGTATACACGTACATGTACTGTATGTTGATGGAGATGTCTGCTCTAGTAGTGACATCTGCCTCTGGTCAAACACATAGAGACCTGTTCACAAACACACAGCTGTGTAGATACTAAAGCTTTTTAGAGGTGAAAGATGTCTCACTTATATAGAATAATTCTAACATGCCACACTAAGCTCTATAATGGCTAAAACTGTACACATCTGTACGCAAAATTTTTTAAACCATTCTCCATGATCCCTGTTCTTTGCTAGAGAAAATATATTCACATTAAATGTATACTGTTTTTTTATTGTTTTTTTTTTTTATATATATATATATATATATATATATATATATATATATATATATATATATATATATATATATATATATATATATATATATATATATATATATATATATATATATTTCTCATTGTATTTATTTTTAATAACCTCATTTGATCTTGTTAGAGACTAAATGCCTCAGGAAATAATTTTAGTGTCCTTATTCTTTTATTATAGCTGGTCTTTGTTTACAAGAAGATTCATCACCTCATCTAAGAAATAACTGACACAGTGGGAAAGGCAAGAGGAAGCAAGTTATCCTGCTAGCACTTTCATCAAAGAAGAGGAGGCATATTATAGCTTGAATAACTCAAGAGGAGAGGGGGACTTCTAAGAGGGAAAAAGAGCTGAAGAGAGTGGAGTAAAGGACAAGAGACGTGAAAAAATACGTGACGGACTGAGTCTGTCTTGCTCTTTCCACCCTCCCTTGTTTGTCTCAGTCACTCCTCCATCAGGATGAAGCTGAAGGAGGATGTGCCTCCTATTTTCCTGCACGTCTTTCGCTCTGTAGTTTGGGTCTACTCCTTCATCACCTTTATACCCTGGTACTTCCTGTCCGGAGCAGGGGCCAATCAGACCCGTGCCAAATGCATCAAAGCGCGCTCAGTAAGTTCATCCGTACCTTCTTTTTCTGAGGGCACTTTGCATATAATGTTTAGCCAATTTAAATCAGACCCTGATGTGTTTTCTGCATTTTGTGCAGTTTATTTGGCTATTTGGGAACACCGCAATCTTTTTGAACCCCCTTTGGTTCCAAGTGAAATCTGATGCAGTGTGATTGCACTCAGAAAGTAATTCAAGGTTTCACTGGCCCAACTCCAGGATGTGAACCAAATATGCTGTGTATTTTGGGCTGCGGGTGACATTTTTTTGCAGATGTGAGCTAAACTGAACCACAAGGTGCAAACTGAGCTATGCTATATTTTTGACCAATGAATGAAAGCATTTTTTGAGTATGTTTACAGCTCTACACACCCCAGAGTCAGTATTTCTCTGATTTATGGTTTGTTTAATTATGTGCTCTGTGTGAAAGCACACCAACCCGAATAGCAAAAAGAAATGTATCTATTTTGAATTTTGAGATTAATAGATGTGAAACTGCCTTATTATATATATTATAAATATATAATGTATATTATATATTTTTTTTATTGTTGCGAAAATATTTTCACTGCTTATAAATGAATTTATGTAGTGCATACTGGAATGTTTCATTTTCTTCTCTTGAGATTCACTTTGTCATGATGTCATTCTGCTCTTTCTGTATCCGGTGTTAGATAACAGGGAATCCAGCAGGGCCTTACCGTTCCATCAACAGCCAGAAGCAGCTTGTTTCAGAACTCCATGATGGACTGGGAACTCTTGATAAAGTGTTTGAGTATGCAGTTAAACGCTTTCCTCAGAGAGACTGTGTCGGTACCCGAGAGGTTCTCAGCGAGGAAGATGAAGTGCAACCCAATGGCAAGGTCTTCAAGAAGGTAAGACATGAAGATGAGCATGCAGGGACACACCATTTTGTATGTGTGCTGGAGGAGAACACTTGTGGTGATGGCTCTTCTGAAGTTTGGACTGCTTTTTTTTTTTAAGTTTTGTTTATTGGACTCCTGGGAAAGGCTATGAATCCTGTCAAAACAGGAAACTGTGTTGCTCTTGAACTTTAAGATGCTTTGTGGAAGTTGCTTGGGGTCCGTGCTGTTTTTTATTTATTTATTTTTATATAAGCCATTGCAGTTAAGCTGTTCGGTCCAAGCAGGAAAACCTTTGGCCTATGTTATTAAGATGTTTGGCAGCTCTCACTTGTCGTTTTGAAACTTGAAGTTTTGAGTCTACTCATTGCTTCCAGAGTTATTAGGAGTTTTTTTTTTTTTTTTTTTTAAATTGCTATCCTGTCTAGATATGTCTAGGGTCATTGTCACATGATGAGTGTCTTTTGGAAAACTCTCCCCCTTGTTTATCTTGGTGGAAATGTCAGCACCAGCCATGATGTGTGTGTTTTTTTTTTTTGTTTTTTTTTGTTCTGTGCTCATGTGACTTTCCCTTTCAGTAGCTCAGAGCTTTTAAGTAGTGCTCATAGTGCCATATTATGTGAGAACCAGATGATCTGGATGATCTGCCTTGCTGGTAAGTGCATAACAATGTAAAGCATTGTACTGCACTAAAGAGCCATCTTATCTATTGGCCAAGAAAAAATTTCATTTCAGATTGGCACCTCAAAGTAGAGCCAGTAACAATTATATCACAGTTCTAAATCAGTACTCCTAATGATTCTGAAGCATGTTGGAATTCAATCATGATAACCACTACACTTCTGTTTACACTCCACTTATCACCTTAGGTATTTCACAACTAACGAACAAAGGGGAAAACCCAATGGCAATGATTTAGCACTAGATAATTCTGACAGTTCATTCAACCTAGAGTGAATAGGTCTCCTGTCTCTAATCTGGTGTTGGGAGCCATCAGCCAAAGTTAAATCTGTTTTAGTAAATCGATGAAATTCGTTAATTTAAGCGTTTAACATTATTATAATGCCTTCTTGTACTCCCCTAAACCTGAAATAGGTGGAACAATTCTGAAAGATGAAATCATTTATTGTGATTATTTTAAAATAGGAAATTGCAATCAGGGAATAATGTGTATTGCACAAGCATATATAAAAATATTAGTGAAGTCATTGTGTTTTTCTTTTTCTCTCGGTAGGTGATATTAGGTGAATATAACTGGCTCTCATATGAGGAAACCTTTCAGTTGGTCCAGAGGTTTGGAAGTGGCCTGGCTGCCCTGGGTCAGAAGCCACAGTGTAACATTGCTATCTTCTGTGAGACTCGTGCCGAATGGATCATAGCAGCACAGGCCTGCTTCATGTACAACTTCCCATGTGAGTTTTCTGGATAATAAGCTCACACACTCCAGCTCAGCTGCAGGCATTTATTCATTCATGTGTGATTTTTTTTTCTCAGATCAATACAGCATCTCAGATGTGTATTCTTGTTGAGTAAGCGAACAAATGTGAGAATGTCAAGTCAATAACATTGTATCGTCTTCCATTGCTATTCTCAGCAGAGAAGCACTCTCTGGATATCCGTATCTAAATACCTTCTCGGAATATCTATTTGTCTGTACATAATGTAATGCAATTTACATGTGTACATACTGTCTATACTGTTTAGTCTGTACTATATTTTATCTGTACATTAAAACATGTAATAAATCTTACTTTTATGTTATATTAAATACAAGGGATAGTAAGATCTAGTACAAGATGTCTATTTTTTTGGGTATTAATTTCCTATGCTGATTCTTATTTCTTTCCTTCCTCTGTGTGTGTCTTCCACATTTTTGAACAGTGGTGACTCTGTACTCCACTTTGGGAGGGGCAGCAATAGCTCATGGTCTGAATGAGACAGAGGTCACACACATCATCACTAGTAAAGATCTTCTGCAGAGTCGTCTCAAGGTCAGTACTCTGACAACATGCTAAAGCACTGATAGCATTCTGAATAATAGGTGTGTGCTATTTTAAGAAAATGATCATCAGTGGGGTGCTGTGATACCATCACAAAGCTGAATCATTTCATGAAGCATATTATACCATTCTTTAATATATTAACAAGACTGTTTTAAAAATAATTGAGTATAAAATTCTAATACACAAAATACCACAATTCCAAGAACTGTTATTACAAATATAAAAGTGATTAATAAATCTTACAGTAATATGTTATGCACCCCTTGTACACAGCCATTTTATTAGTGTCTATGAATTTGTTACTACTGCTTTCAGAATGGTTAAATTGGTGATTAAGACTGGTCATTTTGTACTGTTTAATATGTACAAAATTTTCATTAATTAAAATAACATGCATAAAACTTAAGCATACTACTAGAAATGGTGCGTCAAACTCTTGCAAAGAAGTAGACTGAAGTTTTGGGGAGGTGTTGTATGTTTTATGAGGAAATTGGGCCAGTGCAGGACAGGATTATTCTAAATTTAACATTCTTACAAAGAAACTCCATCCCTGGTTTCTAATAATAACACACTGTTCAGTAACACTATTAATCAGTTTATACTGATTAATTTTATGACCTGTTTTTTTAAGGTCATAAGAACAGTCATAAGATAAATGTTATTGTATTTTAACACAATGAGCAGAAGCCCTATGCTCAGTGCAATGGACTCTATAGACATGAGTTTAAACAAAATACTGCCAATCGCTGCAAAATATGAAAAGGTAAAAATTAAACATGCTTTGTATATTAAATGGATGGTCGAATTTCTCCTGTTTATCCCAGAAATCTATGCTTTACATACAAATGATGCGGAACTGACTTGCTGTAACTGTGTCAGTTTAGGGTTGGAGGAGGAATGCTCTATTTAGGACTAGCCGGTTTATGGCACACAGCACCCTAAAGAGCATACAGCACATTGTAGTTTCAGACATAGGATCAGATCGGTCACTTATCAGTGTTTGAAAAGCAATCCAAGAAATCCATGGATGTTCCAAACGGAACTTTTTGATAGCTAAATTGGTGCTGGCTGTAAAGAATTGTACAGAATTAAAAAAAAAAAAAGTTAATGGTGGCAAATGGAACCAGTTTATATGGCAATTTTAACACTTTGAGGTCCCTTGTTTGATGCAACAATTGTTACAGGTATATTGAGTTATAAGCAGCATTTGCTACACTTGGATATCCCACAGAACATTTTTACTCGTGTAACTTGCAGCTACTTGACTTGTGTAACATGCAGTTTGATGAAGGACCGTTAACAGCAGATTAAATATTCAGTTTCAATGATGTTACACAATGTGCAATTGTATATATGCATTCCTTTCTAAATATCAGATACAAAAAGCATAAGACTAATGAGTGATTACAAGGTTGCTCTCAAAACTAAGAAAATGCAAAAGAAAATAATAAACTTAAATCTGCAATACAGTTTGCACTTGTAGTGTGCACTTGCAGTTTGTCTGATGGATGTGTTTTTTAAAAATGGGCTCATCTGCATTATCCATAACCTCAGGAAATTCTGCTGGAGGTCCCTAGGCTGCAGCACATTATCATTGTTGACCAGAAGCCCACCAGCTGGCCTGGCCTACCAAGAGGCATTCTGGTCCACAACATGTCCTCAGTGCAGGAACTGGGAGCAAAACCAGACAACAGTAAGGCTTTTCTCCAATCTCTGTCTACTCTGTTCCACTTCGTTATGGTGATCAGTTGAGGGGAAAGGAATTTCAGTATCATTATCCCATTCCTGTGATCTCAATATTATTTCTCTCTCTTTATTTCTATTTTTCTCTCCCTTCTTTTTTTCTTCTCTCCAGTGAGGGTGCAGCGGAGGCAGCCCCTTCCCAAAGATATCGCCGTGATCATGTACACTAGCGGTTCCACAGGCATCCCCAAAGGAGTCATGATCTCTCACAGTAACATCATTGCTGGGGTAGCTGGAATGGCTGAACGTATCCCAAACTTGGAGTGAGAATTCCTTAAAACTGCCTTTATTTCTGTCTCTTTTAGTAGATTAATTAAATATATACATTTTAACACACTTTTCACACTGTAGTCCAGTAATATATTGCATGTTTGTTTGAGTACTATAATATAGCTGAATATACCCTCAGCCATAACATTAAAACCAGTTACCGAATATTGTGTAGGCTCCCCTTGTTCCTCCAAAACTGCTATGAGCCATTAAAACATGGACTCCACAAGCCACAGATGCTAGATCGGATTGAGATTTGGGAATTTGGAGCCCAAGTCAACACCATGAAATCTTTGTCATCTTCCTCAAACCCCTCCTGAACAGTGTTTGCAGTATCACAGGGAACATTATCTTATGTTGCCATGAAGGGGTGTACTTGGTCTGCAACAGTGTTTAGGTAGGTGTACCACCTACCTAAACACTGTTGCAGACCAATGTGTCAAAATCCACTTGAATGCCAGAACCCAAGGTTACCCAGCAGAACATTGCCCAGTGTATCACACTGCCTCTTCTGACTTGCCATCTTCCTATGGTGTATCCTGTTGCCATCTCTTCCCCGGGTATATGATGCACACGCACCAGTCAGTCCACATGATGTAAAAAAAAAAAAAAAAAACGTGCCCATTCTGGCCGCTTTTGGCGGTGTACAAGGGACTGCATAGGCACTCTGACCGTTTTGCAGCTACTTAGCCCCATACACTACAAGCAACACTTGCACTTTTTCAGCAATTTGTGAAAAGCTTAGCTCTTCATGTGTCATTGTAATAAGATAATTGAAGGTATTCTCTTCACCTGTCTGTGTTTTTAATGTTATGGCTGATGTACAAACAAGCACACATTAATATGGCTTTTTTTTTTTGCTTCTGACACTGAGCTACCATACACATGCTCTGTTTCTGCTTGTCTGCTGTATCTTCTACGGTCCCAATCCTTTGGAGCGTTTCTTTGGTGCATCTTGGACTTCAGTTCAGGAAGTGTTAATGATGTCTTTGGTTTTTTTTTTTTTTGTTTGTTTGTTTTTTTTAAACCTGGACAGTGAGAATGACACCTATATTGGTTATCTGCCACTGGCACATGTGTTGGAGCTCAGTGCTGAGCTGGTGTGTGTTTCTCATGGCTGCCGCATTGGATACTCCTCACCGCAGACCCTTGCAGATCAGGTAAACAAAACTGCATTTAGCTGATGCGCTTATACAGAATGACTACAGGAGTGGTTTATATAGCTAAACATATCCTCATTCTAGTAAAATCGGTCTGGGTCTAGGAAGCCCATTAGCTAATACTGTGTTAGATAAGAGTTAGACAGAATGTTTTTGTTTTCCTGAATTTAAGGACGGAGAAGTGTTGGCGCAGGTCTTTCTTATGCCTTAATAGATGGTGGGTAAAGTAAAGCTTTGCTTGTTGTTTAAAAGCTTTCAGGAAGTTGGAACCTGGTATAGTTTTTGGCATCAGTGGTTTAAATCTGGTGCAGATAGCTACTGGAAGCCATTTAAGGAAGCAAATTAATGAAATTCCTGGTACTGCACCAAGGTTTCATTTGAGAATTCCGCAGACAGACCACAAGATCCAGACTCGGATGTGTTTCGCAAAAAATACAGCAGCTTATTTACTTGGATTTAGATTCAGCTAATGAGCTGACTTTGAGAAATGTCATGTCATCAGCATAGCAGAAGTATGAAAAACCATGTGTGAATTTGACCTAACTGAGAGACAATATAACAGGACCAAACACTGGCAGATACCAGTTGATAGTTTACATGGCGCAGAAGAGGATCCATTCTATATTGATAGGGACCTCCTTAATTAAGGTTAAAAACCACCCCTAAGTTGGGCCACTAATTCCAAGGCTTGTGAGGATGGTCAGAGGAGTTTTGTGGTTTCATTTTGTTTAACTACTGTGAATAGTCTCATATGAATGCCTTGACTTGGATACTGTAGAACTGCTGCTGTTTTAAACACTATTATGCTCATACTGAACATTATTTCAACAGAATACAGTTGGATGCAATTGTAGAACAGTAATGAATTATAATCCTACTGTCTGTTTTCAACCAGACGATCATAGGTTCCCTTTTTGAGTCTGGTTCCTCTAAAGTTTTTTTTCCATCATGCTGTCTGGTTGGGAGGGTTCTCTTGCCTCAGTCACATCTGAATGTAAATCTCCATCTGGATTTCTGTAAAATGCTTTATAAGAATTATTAAATATGCTATTCAGATGCATTTAATTGAGTCGAATTGAAGGTTGAGCATGGTTGATTCTTTGGCTGATCTAGTGTCATGAAGTTTTCAATAACAGACACAACGTTTGTTGTTGTGGAGTGTGCTGCATTAAAGGCAGACTGCTGAGGATCCTGGGGGCTGTTCTGGCTAAGAAGCAGAGCCGGTTGATTGCGTGCAGTATGTCTAAGAGCTTTCAAAAGGAGAGGGAGAAGTGGTTGTGTGTGTGTGTGTACACAGACAGACGCCGGCCCAACACAAACTTCCTTAATACTGAATATGTAATATTCACGGCCCCTAGGAACTGTTGTTGTCTTAAGCATTTTCTGTGCATGGTCAGTCTATATGTGCTAAAGTGTTGCTTTCCTCTTCACAGTCGACCAAAATTAAAAAAGGCAGTAAAGGAGATTCCACTGTCCTGAAACCAACACTTATGGCAGCTGTGCCGGTAATAAAACACACATAAGAGCTACCCTTATATAAACTGCTGTCTGTCACTTTTCTGTCCTCTGGTATGACTGTTAAATGAATTTTATTTACTTTTATTTTTCCGCATTCTCAATGCACAGGAGATCATGGACCGTATCTATAAGAATGTAATGACTAAGGTGGATGAGATGAGTAGAGTGCAGAGGACTCTCTTTGTGCTAGCCTACAACTACAAAATGGAGCAGATCACTAAAGGATATAGCACTCCACTATGTGATCGGTATAGCACTCTTGCAGACACACCCACCCAGCTTTTAAAAAAACTGCTTTATATTATTTTAATATTGTGAACAAACTGTGTGTTATTGCCTGTCTAATAACTGGCCGTGTTTGTATGTTATTTGTGCAGTCTTGTTTTCAGGAAAGTGCGTTCTTTGCTGGGTGGGAATACACGAGTGTTGCTCTCAGGAGGAGCTCCTCTATCTGCTGCGACTCAACGTTTTATGAACATCTGTTTCTGTTGCCCAGTGGGACAGGGCTATGGCCTCACAGAGACCTGTGGAGCGGGGACTATTAGCGATTGTAAGCACAAAGAAATAGGGTTTTGGGGTATATACTGTACTCTAGTAGTACCAGCAGGGATGGGTAAAAATACATCACAATACCCAAAAATAAAGCAGTATAATCTATAAACTTTTTATTTTAATAAATAAAAATTCAACTGAACACCATGTGAATGCAGAATTCACATTTTGAAAAAAACGAAATACATTTAAGATTTTCAAGGCTTCCTTCAGAGTTGGCTCATTTGCTTGTCAGGGTTATGTGAATGATTAACACAGAGTATAGTGATGGCACAAAATTGCAACCGGTCAGTCATTACTGTATGTTTTGTCTCTAAAATATTGTTGCTTCATATACTACAGTGTGGTTGAATGCTTGAAGCTGATTGGTCAGACAGTGTGCATTATTTTTGTAACAGCACAGGCAGTTCTGGCTGTAACAAACAATAGGTTAATATTAATGCACTCATTATAATACATAATAATATAAAACAAGATTGAGAGAGCTTTACCTCCAGCTTACTAGTTGCTGAAAATTATGCTAAATATTAAAGGACCCTTTTGGTGGGGCACTAGTGGCTCAGCTGGTTTCTCGCCTACCATGCAAAAGGACCAGGATTGATTCCCAGCTAGTGCCCAAACTCCAGCCACTGGATGCAGTGCCGGTCCCAAGCCTAAGATAAAACCCTCCATTTTATCCCAAGCCCGGATAAAATGGGAGGGTTGCGCCAGGAAGGGCATCGGGCGTAAAAACCTGTGCCAAGTTGTTGTATTGCTCAGTTGGTTCGCTGTGGTGACCCTCACGCACTTAGGGAGCAGCTGAAAGAACAACAACAACATTAAAGGACCTTTAAAGGATTCTTTACTGCAATTACACCTCTGCTAACAGTCATTTCATGAATCACAAACACCAGAATTGCAGTATTACTAATACATGCATTATATACTGTCCATCACGGAGTAGCAACTATTACTCCATTAAGGCGTGTCATTAGGCTTGTGTATGTGTGTGCATGTACTGTGCGTGATGGTATGTAATTGAATGTATAGGGTGTCTACACTGCAAAATGCATATTGATGGATATTGGATGAATAGTGTACATGGTTCTGGCACTATAATGATCATAGTACATTACACATTATCAGTGGTGATGATCCTGTTGAAGCTGGATGTATTTTTAACTCTCTCTCTCTCTCTCTCTCTCTCTCTCTCTCTCTCTCTCTCTCTGCATGCGTGTGCAGTATATGATTACAGTACAGGCCGAGTTGGAGCACCTCTGGTGTGTTCTGAGATCATGCTTAAGAACTGGGAGGAGGGTGAGTTGATGATCATAAATGAACAATGGTGCTGCATCACAGAAATCCATTTTTAGAATTAAGTAGGTTCACCAGGAAAATTCAGCTAAGCTTTTTAAAAATTTTCTCCTGGTTTGAGAGCTGATTAGTTTACCAGAAGACATGGATGTTTGTCAGAAATTCCAGAAACTGTATTCTAATTTGTAAGCTGTGTATACACATTTTGTGCTTACAATGTGCATACACACATTTATTGATCAATATTGTCTTGTGCTGGGGTTTATGCATAGAGTATATTTACACACATTCCTGACTGTGTGCAGGACATCCTTGGGGTAGAAAAATGTAATATTGATAAAAATTCATTATGAGGAGCTCTCATGACACTTATGATCATACCATCATATCAGCATAATTTAATGCTTACTGTGGCGCTGACAAAAAGGTGCAGACATGACTGATATGAAGAGTACAATAAAATCATAAGAGGAATGTCTGAAGATCAGTATGGCTCCTTGCTTAAGGAGTTAGTCCAAGCAACTTTATACAACTATATAAGCTACAGGTATATTTCTGGTATATTCAGATATACACTACCACTCAAAAGTTTGGGATCACTTGCATATCTCCAGGAAGCATGGGGTGAAATCTCATCAGATTATCTTGGAAAAATTGACAGCTGGAATGCCCAGGCTGTAATTTCTGCAAAATGATGAATGCAAAGTTTGAATAAAACATTCATCATTTCCATCAAAATCATTATTTTTGACATGTCAGCATGTCCTGTTCTTTTGCTATATTTTCTATTCAGACTAATTTTGTGTGTGTTTCCATGGAAAACAATAACATTTTTTGAATGATCCTAAACTTTTGAGCGGTAGTGTATTTGCAGATGTTGCATTTTCTAACCAACTATAAATAAAAATTATTCATATCCCTCATGCTACACTTACAAATATGTGAACAAGACAACAGTAATGAGCATTTTATTTGAGAAAACACTTGTAAAAGTCTTATTTGTTTGGTGGAGCAGCATCTGTACCTCATTGCCTGTGAAGTCAATCTTCTGGTATTAGTAGTAATAGTAGTAGTAGTAGTAGTAGTAGTATTTAAAGGCTGTGTCAGGCTTTCAGCTTGGTAATCATGTTGATCTAAGAGCACAATATTTCACTTGAAATTTAGAGGATTTATGGGCTTTATACTTTTGTTTGCTTTGAACTTCTTTCTTCAGTATTCTACATAGTCTTTTTGTTATGTTTGTTACAAACTCCTGCACATGTATGAATGTATGCTTTTGTATTTAGTTACATTTATTTAGGAATTTTGGCCTAAATTTCACTATTACCAGTATGCGTCACGCAAGATGTAAGATGGAACAACCAGATGATTTTCATAGCAAAGTTGTACCATTTTTATTAAAAGTTAGAATAAAAATAAAAATGCTACTCATGACATACACTCGTATACAGTATACATGAGTCAAGTACCTTCATACAGTCTATTTCTTTGTTTTTATTTCTCCTCCTGTGAAGGTGGATACTACAGTACTGACAGGCCCAATCCTCGAGGGGAAATTCTGATTGGTGGACCGAATGTTACTATGGGTTACTATAAGAACGAGGCAAAAAACAAGGAAGACTTTTTTGTGGACAAAAAAGGCCAGCGTTGGTTCTGCACAGGAGACATTGGCGAATTCCACCCTGACGGTTGTCTTAAAGTCATAGGTAGGCTACACACACACCTCACTATGCACACTGATTTCAAGACACATGCATATGACACAGAAAGCACACTTGAAAGGCCAATTAAATATTAAATTATAGCTAGAAACAAGTAGATAATTTTGGATTATGAATTGTCACTCAGTGGATTGTATATACTCAAATGTGACTCGCATGATTTATACTAAAATGCAGGTGTGTGTGTTCTTGCGTGTGTGCCTGTGTCTAGATCGTAAAAAGGACTTGGTGAAACTACAGGCAGGAGAGTATGTATCTTTGGGAAAAGTGGAAGCGGCTCTGAAAAACTGTCCCCTCATCGACAACATATGTGCTTATGCCAACAGGTGAGCACACACCGGATCGGGGATGCACCAAAATTTCGGCCACTGAATATTTTTATTCCAGAAAGTTATATGAGAGGAAACAAAAATGCTGAGATCTTTGTTGTAACTAAAGTTTCTGTTATGAAACTTATAACTTCTATTATGCTGCTAGACATTCAGACATAGTGCAGTCTCACTCTCATTCACTTTCTTTCCATTTTTCTCTCCATCTGTACCTCAGTGAAGAGTCATACGTAATTGGCTTTGTGGTACCTAGTCAGAAGCAGCTACTGGCTCTTGCCAAGCAGAAGCAAGTGCGAGGGTCATGGGAGGAAATTTGTAACCACCCTGATATGGAGAAGGAGGTGCTGCGTGTCATTACAGAAGCTGCTGCAAATGGTGAGTTCATTTGTTTATATTTTGAGACATTATTATACAGATTAAGAATAAGCCTCACCACGAAGTCATGTTACTCAATACAATATTTAAAGAAAAAAGCAGTTACAGCTAGATAGAACAAAACAATAACCATAAAGTATTTTTTTTCTCTACGGACGCTTTCAATTTACTATTATTACTGGCTTTATGCTGTATTACTAGTAATTTAGCCCTTGTACATACCGCAGGTAATGTTTAACTTAATGTCACGGTTGTCAATTCTGGCCTCTATCTATTTGACTATAGATTTTGAGCAGGTCCATAAAAGAATAGATCATAAAACAATCCTATTATCATGGCATGTTTGCTGGCAACATTTACAAAAATGTTTAAAGATTTTTACATTTAGTAAAACTCTGAGTAAGCCATTAATTTTCATTTAAATTAAAGAGATTAAGGATGGAGGCCTGAAGTCATATCAGCAATAAAAAGAAGCATTTTATGTCATTTTTGCCAAATCATAACATTGCTGTTCTCTCTGTATTTTTTTTTTCCCCCCCTTCTTTCTTGCTCTTGTTCTCTCCAGCCAAACTGGAGCGTTTTGAGATCCCGAAGAAAATCCGTCTGAGTTCTGAGCCGTGGACTCCGGAGACAGGCCTGGTTACTGATGCCTTCAAGCTCAAACGCAAGGAACTCAAAAGCCACTACCAGGAAGACATTGAGAGGATGTATGGTGGCAAGTAAAAGAAGAAAGGGTCAAACAGTAGCAGGAATTGGGTTAATTCAAAGGATTTAGGATGAGAACAAAGCCAACATAATATGATTCCTAATATATGTTCCTGCTTCTTTTGAATAAACCTCTTATATATAGGAACTTTTGAATTATTGTAAGGCATTAACTGACCAAAACAAAATCAAAGATGGTGAGACGGTAAACAGGCAACTAAATATGTCTAATCAGCAACAATAACGCAATTTTTGACCAGTGTTCTTCTAGTGGACTTCTAGAAGACGTACGTTTGTATTATAGACTAAGGAGACACCAGGACTTGGCATGGATCATTTCAGGAACTAATGAGATGACTTTAAATCTCAGACGTTGTAATGGATGAAGCAGCTCCAAATAGGTGCAAGAATTGTACAGAGTCAGAGTGTCCTGTTGGATTTCTTATAAATGAAGTCATAAGACTTAATAGTGAGACTGTTGACAGGAACAAGGTAGCATTATACAGGGAAAATGTTTTAAACTGTTGGTTCTGTTTCTTTCCATTTGGTGATTACTGGCATCTGTGAATTGAAGTCTCCAGAGATTTCAGTGTGAAGGTCACTTAATATATCATATTCTATACATGTGCTCTTTTTAAAAAAAAAAAAAAAAAAAAAAAAAAAAATTCAAAGCACTCCTTGATATTTAGTGTTTTTGTTTTGTTCCTTGCACTTTTTTTCTCTGTCATTCCTGTTTCCCTTTTGCTTCAGAGTGCATTACAAAAAATTACTGATACTCTGGGATTAAGTGGTCCTGACAATGGCGTTAATGATTTACTGTATCCTGCTCCTTGTATATAGTGCTCTATTTTTGGCTTTCATACCTTTTTAATAGATTATTTAAAGCTCTCCACCAATATTACTACTCCATTAGATGTATCTTAAAAAAGGGGTTTAGCTAACACCACCAATATGACTATCTATAAATGGAAATGAGTGGCATAGAACTTGGCACTTATGGCATATTCTACAGGAATGGGCACAGTTGTGTAGTTTCACCTGTATAACGTGTTCATCAAAAGATGGATTCACTGAAACTGAATTAGCAAATTTAACCCAAGACCACCTTGTCACTCTTATCTGTGAAGAATTTTGGATTATCAATTAATCCAGACTTGAAGAACCCCACTGTACAGTGATCGTTAATTCTGTCTGTGACAGAGAAGTATCACTCACAAATTTTACACTTATTATAATTCAAAAGTGGCTTCATTGTCAAAACTTTCCTGTGTTGGGGATTGTTTGACCTTGATCTCAACAGTTATTTGCAAGTGAGTTATTTGCATTATTTTTCTCTCATAATTTGAAAAATGACTGCTTACTGTAAAGTAATATTTTCTTCAAATAACAAATGCATCATTCAACAAGAGAAGTGTTGCCCATTTTTTGTGGTGAAGTGTTAAAATGAGGGGGGAAAAATTATTCTCCATATTTTATATGAATTTGATGTGAACATTCCTTTTCATGAAAAAAGACCAAGTAAAACGGAACTAACAGACTGCGATTTCATCAGAAGAATAGTTGGGGGTTTCTGTAGAATATGCTTCATACTAATATTCCAGGCATCTTGTTAGTCATATTGGTGTTTAGGTTAAACCCAATCTTTTAAGATGGTATTATATGTTCTGCCAATTATTGGTACTGTTACAGAAGAAATACTTAAGCAATGCTTCATTAAGAAATAAACCAGCAAGCTAACTCTTCACTCAACCTCAGAAAGGGGGTATGTACATATGTCGGGATGTATGTGTGTTTTATATCTCCTTCTTATTCTCCAAACTGGTCAGGCATTTGAATTAATGCATGTGGTGTTTGCCCCTCTCCAGTGTTTTGTCATCTCTGATTATTTAGTTATTGGGATTCTGCTAAAATCTGTTTCACAGGATTAGTAAGAAGTGGGCAGGGAATTTATAAAGCTTTACATTTGTGCATATATCGTATGCCTTTAGTCCATATTCCTTTAACAACAGCAGAAACATATTAGATGAATGTTTACATGAGACAAGTATGTGCAGCAGGTTCATGCCTTTGCAGAAACATTTGAAAGGCTTTGTTGAAACCGACTTTTATATTGAATTCTTATATCTTGGTATTGTCATGGGTCTAGTTGGTAGTTTGTGTCGAATAAAAGTGTAAAATAAATGTGCAATAAATATTTGTTATTTTATTATACACCTGTAAATGCACACTGCTCACCACAGGAGCATGAACCAACCTTCTGTTTAGACTTATAAAGCCATTTTAGTTAGAGTTCATTGATGACATTTTATGATTCAAATATAGTAGTAATAGAGACAGACAATACTGCAAACGTTGTCCTTTGGATGGGACATTTTTTTTCTCTAATGGTTTTTATGACATGATTAAATGTTATTTTGTATTTAGGTTATACTACTTCTCTAAAATTAGGTACAATTTGGCTGTATTTTCCTGTCATAGCAGTATACATCCAAGGTGAACATTTAAACTGTCAGTGCCCACAAAACCAATGTGTACTGCAATGTTTTGAAAACAATAGTTTAATTGTATATAATAATAGTTTAAGTAAGTGTCTTGTATATATTATCTGCCTTAACATAAAAAAAGTACATTTTTAGCTGGTTGTCCTGAAGTTGTGCAACCAGATCCATAGAAAGCATGCGATATTTGAACTAAGCCTAAAAACAAAAACTGCCCATCCAGTCCCCTACTTTCACTTCCCACTGCATTTACAGTTGAATATACAGGACACTGTTTGCACTGTAGACATAACAATCTGATTCTGGAACATAAAATGATTACCTGAGATTATTACCTGGTAACCTGTGACACATACATGTTTCATTTGGACAAGTATTGAAATGAGCAGATTTGCACATTTTGGGTGAATTTTCTCCGATTCAGCTGCAGACTTGATCCAAAAGTCTGATGCTCGTGTTTAAACCCATAAACTGGTTAAGTGTGATTGAAGAGAAAATCTGGTTTGTATTTACACTGCAAACTGAGATGTTTAAATCACATCTGCTTTCCATCTCCTTTTATTTATTTATTTTCTTCTCTCTTTTTTTTTTTTTTTTTTTTTTTAAGAAACTGTATAATTGTGTTAGCCTGTGCAAAAGCATGTAAATGTACTCCAGGTCATGCCTGGATCCAGAAACCCAATCCGATTCCACGTGTTTAAACCTATGGAAAAAAACAAAACATGAATCCATATGAGCTGAAAAGCTGAACTCTTGTTATACACTCCATTTAGTGATCACACTATAAATATCTCTTGCTTTTCTCCAGGAACAATAATCATTTCCACTGCCAGATGTAAACATGTAAAAAAGAAAAATTTTGGTGGTGGTGGGTTTTGTTTTTTTCTTGTCTTTGTTTCTTGGTTTTGATTTGTTTTTGGGGGGGGGTGTTGATTTATTCTCGAGGTCTGTTTCTCGTTTATGTGAATGAAATTACTGTGTAGCAGGTCTCTTCTACTTTTATTTATTTGGAAATTTGCATTGAAAGTGTGTATAAGAATAAAGGTTTGTGACTGTTTGAAAGGCTACCTCATTTTGTACTCAGGATAGATATATGGTTGTTCTTTGGCTAGATGCAGAGAGCTGAAAATGTGGTGTACATGAACTATTTATGTACAGAAAGAATAGACTTATTTACACCAATTGTCTGACAGAACACACAATAAAAATGCGAGCGGAGTAGTTCATGATATTCGGCGGATACCTGATAAGCTGTCGTCTGACAAGAAAGCACAAAAAAAAGCAATAAAGTATTTGGCCCGTACGGGGATCGAACCCGCGACCTTGGCGTTATTAGCACCACGCTCTAACCAACTGAGCTAACCGGCCATTGATGAGCGGCTTTTTGTTGTAATGAGCATATATAAAACAATATCAATAAATAACAATGCATGCAATAATACATTGCATGCGTGACCGAAATGTATACTGTGCGACAAACTGCGTTGTTCCGCAGAGCTTAAATGTTCTAAATCACGTCTCACTTCAAAAAAAAAACAAAAAAAAACAACTTAAGACGTATTTTGATATTTCTAAAAATGTTTTTGTTATGGTTTACTTCCAATATAAACACCGAAGTAGCAATTTGAGTTCAAAACCAATACCAAGCTTCCAGTCAGGCCTTTAATTAAGACCCATTAACCATCTCTGTTACAGGGGTGCCAGATAGGGTATGGGAAGAAAATAATTCTTCCTCAATAGCAAACGTTACTGCGTTTGATATACAGAATAGTATAGTGATGTATACTCACTGTGATGTTTCATTTAAGTGTTTCGTATTTTATGCGGAGTACATAACGAGCTTTGTCTGTACACAAATTCGGCAATGTAATTATTATTTGGGATTTAGGAAAGACATATTTTGGGATTTAGGAAACACATCCTCAGCCTTCTCCATGGACCTCGTGGCGCAACGGTAGCGCGTCTGACTCCAGATCAGAAGGTTGCGTGTTCAAATCACGTCGGGGTCAGTTTTTTGGTAATCTTCGACGAAAACGTTATAAGCGCCTTTTTAAATCAATTGTTTTAATAGCCAATACTCTTTTGTTAGGTGGTATTTGTTATATATATATATATATAAAATAATGGAAAGGAAAAAGGAAGGAAAATAATGGAATATATTGGAATATATATATATAAATATTCATTCATTTTTCCATTATTTTCCTATCAGTAAAACTACAAAAAACTGACCACCTAGATTTTCACAGCTGATGGACAATAATGAAAAATATGGACTATATGTGGAAACTTGCCAAAACTGATCCAGCTAATTAATATGAATTGTGCTTCAAGTGACGTTTAAATGTTTAATTTATTTTATTTATTTACGTTTTGTTATTAGGGTAGTTTATTAGCCGATAAATAACAGTTAACAAAAACGTTAGGGCTCGTCCGGGATTTGAACCCGGGACCTCTCGCACCCTAAGCGAGAATCATACCCCTAGACCAACGAGCCAGCACGTGTAACTAGCGTTGTCGTTTGTGTATTTACATGTGTAATAGTAACATTAAAAAATAAAAATAAAGAATTGTTTCATTAAAGTTGAAAGCTTTTAAGGTATAAAGCGTTGTGCAGAGCATTATTTTTCGAATGTAAAGAAACATTTTTCTTTTTCTAAAGTAATATTTGGTATCGAAGTTGAAATCTTGGTATCATAACAACCTTGCTTCCCCACACAACCTTAAGCCAGTGTTGGCAAGGTGGGTTTAAGGTAGCTTCAAGACTGTTACCGTTGGTGTTCCAGCACTAGCTCACAGTTGGCACCCAACAAAATGGCTGACATTGAGCCAGAATTGGCGCAGTGTCAGCTTGCTACATGCAATATAGTTCACTACTACTTCTTATCAGCGCTTTGTGTACCTAAATACATCAACAAAATGACTGTTTAGTTACTTTTAATTATGAATTGCAACTGCTAAGTCGTTCCCCAGTGCTAGACCTTGAGTTACTCTAGTTATGAACTATTCCACAGCTTATACCAATGATCTGCATATTATAATATATTAAAGAAGGACACAGGCCTTCAGATATTAGTATTATTGCTGGCTCTGATTATGAAATATTCTATTGTTTTTGTATAGCTACAATAGGCATAATATAGTAAAAGGACACCGATACAGATTCTCTGGTTTAAATACTGCCCACTAGGTGGCGCTACGTTCATTCTCCTGCAAACTGGAACGACGTGTGAACAGTATAAAGCAATTAATGTTGCATTCATATTTAAATAATTAAAAGGATGTGAAGGGAGAGAATACACAGCAACAAAATGTACTAGTTGTTCTCTTGTTTAGAGAGTGGAGTGACCATTTATTCAACTCATCTTATGCCTTGCCAGTGGAAACTGTTTTTGGTCAGTTTGTATGTGTCTTCCAGAAGATAGTGGTGTAGAGAGGTGTCTGTAGTCTCCGATAACCCTCCTGGGCTTTTTAGGCACCATAGAAATCATCGTAACTCCAGTTGATGAGTATTGTTTTGTGGTAATGGAACGTTTTAGGGAGTAAGAGTAATTACTCTATACAAAATGGCGGATAATGTGCTGGACACATTGCATATAAAAAATTAGATCTGATTTCTAGAGTTCAATAAGGGGATCACATTTCTGCAGCTACACTCTGGAGTGCATGCTATTTTTCAAAAAAACTTGCACTCTAGGGAAGACTTGCACCCGACGGCCAGGCTTTAGCAGTTGATGGACATTTCCTAGATATGCAACCATTTCCACTTGTAGTAATGAACTGATATTGAATAATCCAACCACCTCTCAGTGAAGATAAACAGTTGAGGAAAACACAGCAGCTGTTAAGGTTCGACTGCAGAGCGATGACAATAATGGGAGCACATCCCAGGTTAAAGATATGATTTTATTTATATCTTTTCATTTTGTTACTAGAAATCCAACATTTGAAACCAGTGGTGCGTAGAGCTCATAAGAGTATGAGTAAAACCAAATATTATTAAATTCAGTGAATAATTCATGATGACTGATCAAGTTTCTGTCTGACTTTCAGTCCAGATGATGTGTTTTTGTGCTAATGAATCTAGTGTTCATCTAAAGATTTGAGTATAAACATCTAAACATATTTCAGTTCTAGCATCACAATAAGCTGATTATAATCATAGCATTACATATAATCTTTAAGTCTAAGCTTAACACAAATTTATCCATAATCAAATGCACTTTTGCTATACTAAAAAAAAGGTATTTGTTCTGTTCTGCACAGTACATTTTCTCCTACTTTATTTGAAAACACAAAGCAAACACACACACACACATACACACACACTTCAAATTTTTCAATTTATATCAATTCAATTCTTTTTGAGATTTTGTTCTTGGATGTGCACTCTTTCTTTACAAATGTCGACATCTGCTCACTTTCCTCTAGTGTGATCGTATTTAATATCCCAATGAAATTTGTGTAGAAAGGTCAGTGGAAATCACAAAATATAGAATACAACTTTTTAAATTTTTGAAGGTCTTATCTATCAGTCCAAATAAAGCACATTTCCAAAAACAAAAAAAACCCAAAAGCATTGAAAACAATAAACAAGGATCAGTTAAAGTTACTAATTTGCACTAGAAAACCTGGAAGACCATTTAGACTTATGATTAAAGAAGTGACCATCATCATGTGAAAACAGCCTCAGCCACGGCTTACTGGTAACAGTTTTCCACAAATGAATGGGCCATTTCACCCCTCATATGCCAACCCCAAAGTCAAAAGAGACAAAGAGTGTGTGTGCATGCACATGTGTGAGTGAGTGTATGAGAGAAAGAGAGACAGAGACGGAGACAGACAGACAGACAGACAGAAGTGATAAACAGGTGGTCATCCTGCTCTAAGAGGCAGTGAATTTTCTGAGTGTGATGACGACGAGGGCAAGGAGAACAGATGCTCCAAGGAACACAGCAATGACAATGGCTGTGATGGCACCTGGGCCAAGGACACCTGTAAAACACACACACACATACACACATACACAAATTCAAGACATATGGTTTCAGATTGCTTTGTTATTCTTGAAACTCTTCAGTATCATTTATAATACCCCTCACATTCTTCACTACTCAGTAAACAGTCACAGCAGTACTTTCAGATGTTCATCAAGAAACTTCGAAAATGTTCATGGGCGGGGGGGTCTCTAAAACCTAAATACTGCTCACTCTTAAATCAGTAATTTGTTAAGACCTTTTCATTTGAAATAATTTTTCCATGTTCATGTACATACATTTCTCGAATTACATCTCTTCTTTACTAGTGTATGTTTATCAAATACTATACATTTTTACCCAATACAGCACATTCATTATCTTTTGTTGGTTTTTTGCACTGTGTTTTGGACACAAACGCAAGAATTTCCTCCAAGATCAATAAAGTCTATCATCTCTGGTCTTATATTAAATATTTTGAGAATTTACCATACTACTTTGCTATTTCCTATTAACAGGAAAATTAAACAGAAAATCCTGAAAAATTATTTAAAAATAAATAAATTGGCATATTTATTGGGTGATTATTAATATGCCATATGTAGCACATTTACTATCTAAAAGTCTTATACACTATATATAATATACTCACCAGTCACTTGCTCATGTATCGAATCAGCCAATCATGTGGCATCAACACAATGTGAAAAATCAAGCACAACTCATCAAACCTTGAGGTGGCTAGGCTGCAACAGCACAATATCAGATCAGGCCAAAAACAAGAATCTGGGAGGTTATCATGGATACAGACTTACCAAAACTGGACAGATAAAAACTAGAAAAAAAGACAAGATGTCTTCAACAATTTAGTTTCATTGAACCTGTGCCCATTATAGGCTCAGATTCCTGTTAAATGCTGACAGGAGTGGAGCCCAATGTGGCCATCTGTTGTTTTAGCCTATTTATATCAAGGTGTAATGTTTTGTACATCCTTGGCTGCTTTTCTGCTCATCACAGTTGTAAAAAGTGATTATTCGAGTTACTACATACTTAGTGAACACAGGATACATGAATGTGTATAAAGTGGAAAGTGAGTAGTGTAGCTCACTGGTATAGAATAACATTTACGGAATTACAACTTCCAACAATTTCTTTACAAGAAAAGATTTCTATCCCACCCTGCTTCAATAAACCCCTCTGTAGACAATATGACCAAAAGTACATGGACACCTGACCATTCACATCCGTATGTCCCATTTCAGATGTACAGTATCTCACAAAAGTGAGTACACCCCTCACATTTTTGTAAATATTTTATTGTATCTTTTCATGTGACAACACTGAAGAATTGACACTCTGCTACAATGTAAAGTAGTGAGTGTACAGCCTGTATAACAGTGTAAATTTGCTGTCCCCTCAAAATAACTCAACACACAACCATTAATGTCTAAACCGTTGGCAACAAAAGTGAGTACACCCCTAAGAGGAAATGTCCAAATTGGGCCCAATTAGCCATTTACCCTCCCCGGTGTCATGTGACTCGTTAGCGTTACAAGGTCTCGGGTGTGAATGAGGAGCAGGTGTGTTAAATTTGGTGTTATCACTCTCACACTCTCTCATACTGGTCACTGGAAGTTCAACATGGCACCTCATGGCAAAGAACTCTCTGAGGATCTGAAAAAAAGAATTGTTGCTTTACATAAAGATGGCCTAGACTATAAGAAGGTAGAAGACCCTGAAACTGAGCTGCAGCATGGTGGGCAAGACCATACAGCGGTTTTACAGGACAGGTTCCACTCAGAACAGGCCTCATGAGTGCACGTGCTCATCATCATATCTGGAGGTTGTCTTTGGGAAATAGACGTATAAGTGCTGCCAGCATTGCTGCAGAGGTTGAAGGGGTCTCTAACATCCACCAGCTCTGTGATGTCATCATGGAGGAGTGGAAGTGGACTCCAGTGGCAACCTGTGAAGCTCTGGTGAACTCCATGCCCAAGAGGGTTAAGGCAGTGCTGGAAAATAATGGTGGCCACACAAAATATTGACACTTTGGGCCCAATTTGGACATTTCCACTTAGGGGTGTACTCACTTTTGGTGCCAACGGTTTAGACATTAATGGCTGTGTGTTGAGTTATTTTGAGGGGACAGCAAATTTACACTGTTATACAGGCTGTACACTCACTACTTTACATTGGAGCAGAGTGTCATTTCTTCAGTCTTGTCACATGAAAAGATATAATATCTACAAAAATGTGAGGGGTGTACTCACTTTTGTGAGATACTGTAGCACTTGTTATAATAACCTCCACTCTCCTGAGAAGTCTTTCCATTCAATTTTGCCCTGCAGCTGTGGGGATCTGGTTGTTCAGCCACAAGAGTATTTGGATGAGGAGGCCTTAGGCATAGTCAGCATTCCAGTTCATCCTAAAGGTGTTTAGAGGTGTTGAGATCTAGACTATAGGCAGGGCATTTGAGTTCCTTTATTTCCTTGAAAAATCATTCATAGAGCTTGCTTTGTACACAGGGGCATTGTCATGCTGGAACAAGTTTGGGAAGTTCTAGTGTAGGGAAATTGTAACACTACTGCATACAAAGATAGTCTAGACAAGTTTGTGCTTCTATCTTTGTGGAAACAGTTTGGGGAAGACCCTTAATGGCTGTGCAGTGAAGGTAAGGTGTCCACAAATATTTGGTCATGTAGTGTACACTGAAACGATTTGGTCTAATTTTTAAGTTAGAAATAACTTACTGAGCACTTTATGGGAGTAATGATTTTGTGCTGTTTGGATCAACATAATATGATGCTACTAATGTTTCTAATACAGAGTTTAGGGAATAAGTGACTAGAGCTTTTACACTGGACACGCCACCCACTTCCTGTGTGAAGAGTGACTGTACCTTCCTCCTCCATTGTCGTGGTCTCTGTGTTGTCAATGTAATCAACAGCGAAGGTGGTTTGTGTCAGGTCTGGAGTTGGGTCCTTAGTCGTGACCGGGCCCACATCTGTTCCATCATCTCCTGAATGTGTGCCCTGGTTATCGCTATGTAGCGTGGGAGAAGCCTCAGCCACAGTTTCTATTGAATCACATATCTTGGAATCAGCTGGCCAGAAACCTTAATCTCAATTAAAATACAACTCTATACAAGTATGCACACACACACAAACACACACAGTAAGGGAAACTGAACATAAATGACATCTTTGATATTTAACAGGAAGTAACTGGTTGTGCATTGCTGATTTTTTAATCATTATTTCAAAGCAAGCATGTGTCTTGCTTTGTTTTATACCACTATTAAGTTCTTTACTCTGATTGGGCTGAAGATGTTGATTTATTTTCTATAACAGCATGGCTTGGACACTAGTTAGTGCTTTGTAAAGGTCGGAGATTTTCTGGCACTTGAATGTCTATAGAACAAGGTGAATTTGCAGTTTCTCTGTAACATGATGTTACATGATATTAAATGCAATTATTAATGGTATAACATGATTCTTTAGTACAAAAAAATCGGTTGTTTTGGGTTGTTCTGGGATTAATTTCAAAAACATCATGAAAGATTGTTCTTTTTATGCTTTATTGCTGTTTTCTTGTTATCTTTTGGGTCTGTATTCATGCCCTAATTTTATATAGGAATACGTAACATTGCTTTAATCACATGGAAAATTACACCCAGTGTGTTCTGAGGATGAAGTTGTAAGGGTGATATTATGCCCACCCAGAGCTGCTCTTATTTCCATAGACAGACCTGGTGACAGATTCATATATCTTTATAAAAACTTCTGTGGTTTGTACATGGACATAGTGAGCTTAGAGAGAGTGAGACTGCAATGTTGAGAATATGATGAAATTGGAACTGAAACTAGTCAAGCCTGGAAAAATCTACATCATAGCAATTTTTCCAACCTAACCATGCTTTAATGGTAATGTCGTGTTGGCATGAGCATAAGATGTAGGACGGAAGGTTGTAGGTGGCAGTAAGCATTAGTCACTCATCGCTTTGTTCATGCCAGGACAGTAGCTGAAAACGTGAATGAGTGTCTTTGTGGAAAATTAGCATGGATTACTCAGTAGTTATTTTGCCTTCCACTCTTCCGCTCTCCTTTTTTTTCTTCTTCTCTGTCCTCACGTCTCTTGCTTGCATTCCTCAGGTCATGGCATGGACACATCATGTGACTTTTCACACCTAGGCGCTAGCCATGGAAACCTGACCCCAGTTCCTGTGGTACTGATTCCCAGAGTCTTAAAAAATACTGCATGGAAAGAGTTACTGTCCTTATCTGCAAGGGACACCATAGTCACAGTCTTATCTTCAGGGTAGAATACAGCCTTTGAGTAGACACATGACTTGTAAATCCACACATTCATGCATGGAAGAAACTCAATTAAGCTCTTGTTAACTCACCTGACTGGGAAATTCTAAACAAAAACCACCAAGGAAACCTTCAGAAATGTCTCATTAAGAAACCTTTAAAAGCATGCCATTTCTTTTTGGAAGAAATGTTATTATTTAGCATCTAAACCACTTTCACTTCTGTCACACTTTACTATTAAACTCTTCTCATAACTTTAAAAATAAAATGATGGTTATGATGCAGAGCAAGTGCGCATGTGCTGATGAGCAGCATGCACTTTTTTTTTGCATGTTTACTTGTGCTGATGAAGCGTCTCTTGTTGTTGGAGCACCATCAATGCTCGCCTTCACACTGGGCCACAAAAGGGCACTTGTATGAACCGGAGAAGCAGCGAGTAACAGCCCCAAAACATGGTGTGTGTACTGGAGGCTACTCAAACTCATTTATGAGGCCACATATGGAAAAGCTAGCAGTTTGTGGCTTTGGTTGCGATTGCGCGTTTTCAGTAAATGTAAGCTGTGTATCAATTCTGCAGAAGTTAAAGAGGGACAAAGTGTCACAGCATTACCTCAAGCATATTAATATCAAAAGCACCTAAATCTCTCATTCAAACACATGTAAAAATGTAAACTAACCTAGACATGGAGCAACCTAGAAACTTGCCTAGTCTGTGTTGCACTCTACCTTTTTTTAACCATTCTCGATTTATCTTGAAATGTATTGATGGTAAAAGCAATGTTCTCCATTTTATCTAGCACTAATCAGTGCTGTATAGATCGTTAAAAACTAGGAGCTTATAATCAGAAACTAGCACCACTGTTGTCGTGCTCTTGCACCGTTTTTACTCCATGAAAACAGGTTTAAAACATGGAGAACTGTGTAATTAAAAATGTATTAGTAAAATAGTAAAATATTAGTATGTCTAGCTTTTATATCTGGTTTCTCTCCATATATATCTGAGCTTGTTTTGGACATTGGGATACTGGGACAGGATTGGGACTCTTAATTCTGCTTGACTGAAATGATATTTTTGCATCTATGGCATATAAAGACATCCTACATATGGCGGACCTTCAGCCACATAGTGCAAGTCTGCAAGAAATGTCAGAGCTCAAAAGTCCAACAATTACATTTTCTCCCTTCAAATGGCATGATTATGTAAAAGTTCTTGTCCTATAGGGTTTTTCCAAAACACAACAACCGTAAAACTGAAAATATTATTCTGCACTTTCAGCTAGAATAAATATTAGTTATGACACGTAGCTTTTACCTCCCCCATAGCTAGTTTCAAAATATACTCCTGCAAACCTTCCTTTTTCTCCCCTGGCTTAAATACTTTGGCCTTTTCAAAATAATTGGAAATAGTTTAATTTATGAGGCCAACATGCAGTTCCTATCTTTATGGGAAGGCTTTCGGTCAGTAGGGACATGGCCTTGCAATGTCTTCATTCTGACTGATCCTTAGCACCAGAGTTTGAGTTTTGCATTATGTTTAAAAAAAAAAAAACTGTTCAGGTCCAATGTTTTCTTTCTTTGCCAAGTCTCAAATGTTAGACAAATGTTTCAGTTGTGGGTTACTGATATGACTGTGTATTTAGACTGTGCTTCATATACAGTATATCTTAACTGTACCATATCAATGTAATATTTGGTCTTTAAATTGTGTGTGATTTAGAAGAGTTATGAGGCACTTTCATGCCATTTAAACATGCTAAGTTTTACCAGCAAACCCATCAAAGTTCTTCATGTAATAACAACAGATAACAGAACTTCATTCAAACCCTAACAGAAAACTCTGCCTACATACATCTGTTGTTCTTTTGGGAATTTTCCACAACTTAACACTCATGCCATACTGCCTACTTGTGTACTTAACCTGTGTACTCTTGCCTTGATGCATTAGGACTGATGGGTTGCTTTTCCAGAGTGTCTAACAAACCCATTCTTTGTCCAATGTAAAGCACTGAGGTGTGAAAGAAATTGCCAAATTACTGAGAGTAATGGCAAGAAACTGCAAAATAATATAGGCCATAAAGTTCATTTACAAAGTTGTGCGTGTTTGCGCAAGTCCTTCCTACAACTGTTTTTTTTCCCATAGTTTTATTTATTTATATTTATATATATATATATATATAAATATATTTATATATATATATATATATATATATATATATATATATATATATATATATTTATATATTTAAATATATATTTATATATATATATTTATATTTATATATATAAATATATATATAAATATATAATTTTTTTTTTAGCATAACCCTTAGATTCACAAGACGTCTTAAGTGTAAAATGCAGAAACGCTTAATAACATTCCTAAAGCTTTAAAATGTTCAAAAACTATTTTTTTTGCTGACAGTAAGGGCCTCTTAAATGCCACAGGTACTCATCTCATATTTTGATCACGCAATGATTCAGTAATATCTTGTCTGTTTATTTGAATGAAAAATTAAAAGAAATGACCTTTCTAGAAACCCAAATAGTTTACACAAATATTAGTCAATCACAACTGAAGACACTAGTCTGTAACCAACATCACATTAAGCTCAATCTTCATAATTCAAGTAATTACTATCAGTGAGGAAAAGGATTCTAAGACTTATTGCAAATCTGGCAAGAAATGACCCTTACCTGTACGTACAAAAGCCACACAGAGGGCAAAAACTGTGAGGAAGAGAAATCTGGACTCTGTGCTGAAGCTTCTGTAAAAGGCCATGTTGTCTGAGCTGTTCACCAGGCGTCTCACCGCTAATTCCAGACCAGGGGCTCAGAGTAGAAGAGGTAGTGTGAGAGGGTGGAGGAGCAAAAGGGTGAAAAGGTGGAAAAAGGAGGGGTGTCCCATTTACCAGACAGACTGGACATTGTCAGCATCTCCACCTACAGCCTCCTTTCATGCACATTCTCACAATCTTAATATCCAATATGTCTTAACTCGCACTGTAACAAAGGATATTTAAGCTATTCTTAAATTTTGCAGCCTCTTGATAAACAGTAAGTAGCAATCAGCATTTGATTTCAGATCGTCAATAACCATTAATACACCTGATGTAAAATAATATAATAAAAACGTATCCCTAGAGCCTAAGACCAGCCATGTTGCTTAGATTATAGTGTCGATGGAATCAATGTCTTCTAAAATAAATGACATCTAATTCAAATCAGAAAACTTTGAAAGCATAGAAAAGCAAGCAGGATCATCTAAAAATGTGGCTTTAACAGTAATCCTGAATGATTTATTAAAGAGGAACAATAACTTACAAAAAAAACAATCATCATCAATCACTATTGGTATTGCTGATAGTCATAAAAAAGTCACAGAACCATTATATTCCTGAACTTTCAACCTACAGGTTATTCCACTTACAGTTCAAGTTTGCATTATTTACAGGCCACTTTTTGAGGTAGTAAGGTGTAAATTAAACGAATGCAAAATCAACTGACAAATGAATTTTCATCAACAGCAAGGTTTGTTTAAAGGAAGACCCTACTCTGAATGATTGCTCTGAAAGCACTAACATGCAGCAGTCATCACTGCAGTAAAGTTTTGCCTCAATCTGAGCATCTTCCATAAAGCATGAATAAAGTTAAATACTTTAAAATGAAACACAGCATTATAGTGGCTGCTTAAATGTGCATATAAATTCATGATTTAAGTGACAACAAAAGCACCAAATCATTGTTAAGCAGAAAAACACTAAACACATGAAAATGAAGTTTGCATTCATGCTTTACAGAGAAACAAAAATCCTGACTATCTCTGTTTAAATGCAGAAACATCCATAGAGAGAGACAAGACAATGTAGAACAGCCCACACAAGAGACTGTCTTTTATTCTTTTTCCATATTGCAATAAAAAAGTATGACTCAGTTGGTTCATTTTCTCCATATATTATAATACAGATGCAGAATTGAAAGTTTATTTTTTAAACAGCCTATTATCTTACAAGAAATGGATAACTACTTGGAACTTTCAAACACGTCCTTAAAACAGGACGGCAGTGATTATATATGCCCTTAGGTCCTACTTTGTCGTCATCTTCTGCCAACACATGGCAATGAAGAAATGAAGAGAGGGAGGAAAACAAATGAAGCAAAATTAATAAATAACAAATGACACGATGGGTATATAGATCATTTTGTCTAAATTTATCTTTATAACTGCTTTAATGAGCACGTTAAAATAACTAAATTATTTGTGACTTGGGGATGTGGATGAATCCTTCATGAAGACATCCAGAAATAATCTCGCACAAAGCTGGAACACGTGTATTCCCATTGTTCATCAGTGACAGTTTCCTTGCCATCTATTTGGGCAGCATGTAAGTTTTGGTTCTTTTTTATGATGTCAGGGTCAATTCAGGCAAGATGTGTCAGTATTTTCCTCTAGAATAAGGAGACTTCCATGGATTGGACTCAACGTGCAAGAATTGACAATGGGAACAAGGGAAGATTGATTTAAAAAAAAAAAAAAAAAAAAAAAGTATAGGGTAAAATGGCAGCTGTTGTGAATGGACATAGTCAGTAGGGATAGGGAGTTTGTCAGCAGGTCTCAAAAGTCCTCCACAGTCTCAATCTCGCCCATGTTTAATCGCTCAGATGATGCGTTGACTGAAAAGCCTGTACAAAGTGAAAAGGTGCATAAGAGAGCTGTAATGCGGCCCTGCATATTTTTCACCAATTTATGAAAAAATTATAATCCTATCACACGACAAGTTATTATTTGACTCACCTAATAGACTTGGATCTGCCCGCACCATTTTCTGCTTCTTTTTCTTCTTTCCAGAGGTGACTGTCTCAAAGCGTGGTTGCTGTTGCTTTGTGGAGTGGTTAGACTGGAAAACTGGCTGAGAAACAACTTGATTTACCCCCCACACAGAGTCCTGTAAAAACCAAAGTACACTGATTTTGAAAATTCTGATAAAGGTCTTAAATTCCTAAACGCTACAAAGCACAACACATACTGTTTAGCAAAAATCTGTGATTGCTATTACAACATAAACTATAAGGCCAAACGATTGTGGTAACCTGACAATCACATACACATGAGCTTTTTAAGAATCCCATTCCAAATAGTATTCACATTGCTGATTTTATATTCTCCACTCTTCTCTGAAGGCTTTCCACCAGATGTTGGAACATGGTTATAGATTTGTCAGGCACCGATGTGGGGCAAGGGGGCTTGGGGTGCATTCAGTGTTCTAATTCATCCCAAAGGTGTTCCTTCAGTGGGATTGAGATTTTGCAAACTTGAAAAATCATGACTATGTACTTTGCTTTGTGCACAGGGACATTGTCATGGAGGAACAGGTTTGGGCTTCTTAGTTCCAGTGAAGGGAAATTAAAATGCTACAGCTTGTAAAGACTGTCTATAAAATTGTGTGCTTTGTGGAAACAGTTTGAGGAAGACCCATATATGGGTGTGATGGTCAGGTGTCCACAAAACTTTGGCCATTTAGTGTAAAACTCCAAGAAATCTGATTTTACTATTCTCTTAAAAATCCATTCTGACCATTTTACATTCTTTCACTGTCTAATATTGAACTTTTTAGACATTTGTACAAACCTGCTGATTTTTCGGCTGCTGACTCTGCAAGGATTTTTGCTGGTTGCCGTTCTGTTTGGCACGGCGCTCAAGGAACTGCTTGGCAAAGTCCTTGGCTTGGGGTGTATCACCCAGATATGCTCGTACATAATCATGCACCTCATACGGAGAGTCCACCTCCTTCAAGAACGACGCAAATGTCGGGACTGTAGAGATGGAAAGAAGGGGGGAAAAAAGGAAAGGAAAAAATAAATAAATCAGAGGATTGGAGGGTTGGGGGGGGGGGGGGTAGAGAAACAAAGAGAGAGAGACAGAAAGAGACAGGAAGGGCAAGAAATCATTAAGTTTAAGGGTAGCCATTGGGCATTAATGCCATTCAAAAACATAAGCAGGACTTTGAGGACACTGAATTCCTGATTAATTTATTAGATGGCAAAACTCAGGAAACAATTTCACAAAATTTAATTTTAGATATACCACCTAAACATTAATTATCCTTAAAATTATACTGATGACCAGACAATCATAAATCTCACCACATGAATCGAGTTGGATTACTGTGTGTGATTGTGTATTTAGTAAGTACCAATAAACCATTTAAGTCATGTTGCTCTCTCAAAATGGACATTTAACTTAGATATTTTAACCATATGCTTTTACGCATTATACAAGTGCACTATTAGCGGCTTTATGCTGTACAGCGTGCAACACACTCAACAACCAACTGCTTGTTGTGTTCCTCCTTTCTGGTTATTCTATGCAAAAACAATCAAAGCATCAAACTTGATCTATTTTCCTATCTACAGCTTTCCCATCTACAGCATGGACGTCTTTAGAGCCACTGATTGCAAGTGCTAATATGGTCCATTAATCAATTTAGGCGCAAAATCAGTGCTAATGCTCCGAGAGCAGATCATTTACATTTATTCATTTAGCAGATGCTTTTATTCAAAGCAGCTCACAACTCTTTAGAACAGATAAGGATTAAGGGTCTTACTCAAGGACCCATCATCAGCAGTACCAGGACTTGAACCTTTGGTTTAGCAAACCTGAAGCCAACTGGCTAAACCCTACCTGCTGAGTCATTGCTGCTGAGTACTTTCCAATTTAAGTTATTTAAAAGGGCTTCAGTTGTCAAAGTGGATTAGATGGCTGTGTTTACACTTGTAAATAACCAGAATAAAATGCATTTTACACCCCCTAAAGTGCTTTGAGAACTGAAATTTAAAATGTTTGCATTTTAAATCATGGTTGAATTTACACCTGCAGCTTCGTGTGTTCATGCAGGTGGGTGTGAGTAGCTCACCGTGAAGGTTGTTGGCAGTATTAAGAGTGTGTAGCATCTGCTCACACCACTGCATAAAGCCATCCTGAGTTTTATTGGCTCCCTGAAAGAGCTTTAACAGTTTCTCCTCCTCCTCTACTTTCTTACTGGATTTCCCACTGTTACTGTTACTGCAAAATAAACCAAGAGAAAGCATATTAGTTATTTAATACATTTAACTTAACACTTGCTTAACTCATTATTCATTATCTTTACACTGAAGACAAGTAATTCAGATTCTTATAAAAGTTAATTAATACTGCACATGAGACAAAGTGTCTTCTTCATGTGAAGCAATCTCTAGTCCAATACAAATGGTAGAAAGTTATAATAGTAAGGTATACACATATATAATAGTAAAATAAATTTCTAAATGCCACAAAGCACAACACAGTGCTTAGCAAAAATCTTTGATTGTTATTACAGAATACACTATAAAGCCAAAGATTGTGGACACCTGACAATCACATCCCTTTTTGATTTTTACACATCTCATTCCAGATAGAAAATAACTTGTGATGTCTACCCCAACTTGCATTGCTTTAGGTTTTAAGTTTCACAAAGCAAGAACAGTAATAGTGTGGAATCTACCAAGTTACAACTCACAAACGGCTTAATATCAGTGTTTTCATGATGCAGATGTTATCATGAATAATGAAACTTAAGTTTACTGGGAAATTACACATAACCCATCACTCTATAGCATTAAATGCTGATGCGACATGTCCATTTTGACAGTTTGAAGATTCAAGATGCTCAATACACTGCATTCCTTACCTGAGGTTAATGTTTCCCTTGTTTTTCTGTGGGTTGTTCTTTCGTGTGGTTGGAGGTGGAGTGGTTTCCTTCACAGCATCATCCCAGAAGCCTAAGTTGGAGTTCTGGGTGTCACCCCAGATGCTGCTGGTGTCTGAGCCCCAGTGACTGGTGGTATTACTCACTGAACCCCACACTGAAGAGGTCAAAGCCTATATGCATGCATACATACATGAGAGACTTCTTACTTGAGGCACTAAGAGTCTTTTATTTACAATTTGATAGCTTTGGAAGACTGAAGACATTTGAGATGAAAAGATGAATTTCTGACAATAGATCAGAACTTCCGCTTTCATATCCTGAAAAATAACAACCAGACATTGAACAGGCTTACAAAAGAAAACAGCTGTTGATGACAAAGTAGAATGCAACATCAGTGGGTTGCTGGGCTTGCAGTTATTGCAAGCAAGAAAGATCAGTTCCTACACTTTTAAATACTTAACAATAGGGAGGGATCTGCCACCATACTACGATCCAAGTTGTTTAACACACGTAGATGTAAATATCAGGACATAAAAATTGAAATTCTGACCCATCAAGCTGTATTCAACATTTTTCAGTGCATAGCAAAAACAAGAGTATAAAATTTCAAATTTCCAGTACTCACAGCTCGGTTCTGTGTGCGGTTTTGCTGCATAACTGTAGCCTGCTGCTGCTCTTTCCTCTGCTTCATCTGCTGAGCTTCCTCCTGTTGAATCTCCAAAAGGGATTTAGTGGCTGCAGGCTGCTTGGCCACGCTGCCCCAGCCTGAAAGCTTGGTCTGAGGTTGCTGTTGTTGCTGCTGTTGCTGTCTCTGGAGCTCCTGCTGTTGGCGTCGCTGCTACAGGACAACGTTCATGTTGACATGGGGAGCAGTGGAGGTGCATTGACTAAACTAACAAGAGAAGCTGCTAGATGCATTTCATACCTCCTCTCTAGCTAGTCGTTCCCTCTCCTCTTCTAGTTTCTGGATCTCACAGAGCGATAGTGTGTTCTGTGTCGGGGTGAGGGAAGATGCTGAGGCAGACTGCTGTCCCCACTTTGAAGAAGAGGGAAGCTGCAAAGAAAAGATTCATTAATTCTAACAAATGAATCTTGATGTATGCATGGATTTAACTGGGACAGATCTAAACAAAACAGCCATCTATGCCCTTGACAGACCCGAACAGCAGAAAGTCTGAAAACTGTTGGATGCAATGTCTTGATGGCACCATCGCTTTCACCTGATAAGTTGTGATTAAAATGTGAAGTGATGCCATGCTTTACTAGTTATGGTGGTAGAGCTGAAAACTGATTGTACTGCTTTTGATGTGCCCCTACATAAAGGGATTTTCACATTGGAATCAACACTCAGTACATCCCTATAGATTTTCATTGTGTGGCTGCACCAGTGGAGCAAGTGGGCTCAATGATGAAAAATTATGCCAAGATATCTGAGACAGGCTCTTCTGAGGCTGAGCTATGGCTAACAGTTCGGACATTGCTAACTTTCGTTTGAATGATAAGTACACACACATCTGGTATAGTTCAGGTTTCACTCACTTTAAAATGGGGCACTATACAACCCTGCCTTGTATATTACATGCCTATAAGTTATGTGAAATAGCAGGCCACTTCATCGCAGCCTTTCCATTTCACCTTCATCTGGGCCAGCTGTTGCTGCTGCTGTTGTTGCTGGAGTCGGCGAAGGGCCTCTTGCTGCTGCTGTCTCTGTCTCTGCAGCTCCTGCTGCCTCTGAGCCTCTTGTTGCCTCTGAGCCTCTTGTTGCCTCTGAGCCTCTTGCTGCCTCTGCAATTCCTGCTGCCTTAAAAGCTCCTTCTGCCTTTGGAGTTCCTGCTGCCTCTGAAGCTCCTGTTGCCTCTGAAGCTCCTGTTCCCTCCTCTTCTGCTCTTCTTGCTGTTGACGAGCCAATGCTGCTGCCTCTTCCTCTCGCCTCCTCTGAGCCTCCAGTTCCTCCTGTTTCCTCCTCTCTTCTTCCTGAAACACCATACCACAATTACTAAATTAAGTGAAAGCTGTCAAATGTTTATGGAAAAGAGAGGCTACACTATTTCAAGATGCATCGCTGACGGTATTTGGAAAAATTAATATGTAGTTTAGGGCATTTTATAACCTATGCTAGATGGATAAGTCCCTCTTGCTCCCTCCATTTGGCTCACAGATCACACTAGCTACTATTACAAATGTGGGTTTTGCGGGTGTTTAATGAACTTTTTCAAGCTGATAGCAAATAACAGCATCAAAAATGTATAAAGACTACAGTACAAATCTGTACTGTACATACTGTAGAAATCAAGAGGCATGGATTTTTAACCACAGTTCAGTTTAGATGTTTTGGAAGACACTGAACAACCCATGGTAAAAGGTAGGTCAAATGAAATGACTACTACCAGTTTGCATACAATAATGAAAAGGTTCACAGGTTGCTTGTCTCCTCACCGTTATCACAAGAATCACAAAGATAGAAAATAACTGTTTGTTGCACTGATGGTAAAAAGGCAGAGAGTAGAATGTAGTAGAAAGTTCCTGTTCTCTAAACTTATCACCTGAACAGGTCAACTCTAAGGAGCTCCATTATGATGTGAAATCCACACCCAACTAAAAACACTTTGGACTTCTTAAGAATGGACAAGCATTGTTAAAAACAGAATATTACTTTCAGAAGTAGTGAATTTAATTTTGGGCCAACTTCCAAATTAACCATTACAAAGTAGTGAATTAGTTTCGTAACACTTAGCTACTTTAGCCACACATTTACAATTTGCTAGAGAGTCTGTGGCATGGCATGGCATGTTAAGTCCCAGTATACACAAAGAGGGCATACACAGATAACCAAACATAGACCACTTCATGTAGCCTGGTGACAAACGTGCAGCCATGTTTTAATGAACTATATCTTATTGTGTGGAGAACCAATCATACTGTAGCCTTCTTAATTCTGAAGCTTGGGCCAAATATCACGATATTAAGATAAGATGCTTTATCAGCTGTGGGCAGTGTGAGATTATTTCTTTAGATTATGGCTGAAATCTCTTGAATCGAACAGTAAAAATCAGCTGTGTCCCTAACATCAGAAAGGTCACCTGTTTTCGGAGGAATTCTTCCCTTTGCCTCCTCTCTTCCTCTTCTCTCCGCTTCTCCTCTAGCCTGCGGAGTTCCTCCTCCCGAGCCAGACGGTCCTCTTCCTCCTTTTGGCGCCGCTGTGACTCCTCCTGCTCCCGTTGCCTCCTTAGTGCCTCCTCCTAAGACACACAGACAGCATAAGCATTAATGTCATAAATACCTAGCACAACTCTTAATACACACACCTGGCTGAAAAACTGAGTGAATGTTTCTAATCTCAGTCCTGCAGCTTCAAAAATGTCATATTTGTGTTTTCACTACTCTTGCTTAATTGACCCATCCTATTATTGGCTCAGGATGAATTTGTCTGAGATTAGAACAGAACAATGAAAAAATGAAGTTTGTCACATGATTAAAACTTTAGTTATATTCAATCAGTTATCTTCTGAAAACAGGAAAACATTTGACATGACTAATAATTAGATAAGAGTAAACAGAAACTGATTTCAGATTCTCACTTTCGCTGAATTTTTTTTTTTAAATCTAGATACAGACAGATGTCCCAAAAGGACTACATGTATGCTTAGACATTACAAATCATTGAAAGAGCTGTGAGAAATTAAATAAAGCAACAAATATTAAAAGCTTTGACATTGTGTACAATCCTGCAGCCCCAATTACAAACTTGCTGCGCCTTTGTGCAAAGTCCTTATTTCCCTGACCTGCTTCCGTTGAGCCAGCTCCTCTTCCTCCAGACGTTTGCGCTCTTCCTCCTGCTGCGCCCGCAGCACCTCCTCCAGACGCTTCCGTTCCTCCTCTTCTCGTTTGACACGAAGTTCCATCTCCAGCTTAAGACGACCAGATGGCAATTACACAAGCACCAAAAACAGAAGCACCCAAGAGTTCTTGTGTTTAGATTCAAATTTCAGGCTGAAAAATGACCTATAATGTTATGATCACAGTTTTCTCAGCAAATAAAAAAAAGTTTGTTAATCTGCAGAAATCCAGGGTGGTTTGGACTACCTTAGCAGCTTTAGCCTTCTCCAGTTGTATCTGTTCAATAGATGGTTGAGGTACAGTGTCTATAGGCAGATCCCACACACTTGTGCCTTCCCATGCTAAGGAAAAATGAACATACTTTTGAGACATATTGTACATGCATACATACATCCACAAATATCCACTCCAGTTTTAAACTCCAAACCTGCTGCCCTGATATGATCTTGTTAAACAAACTGACAAAGCTCAGACAAGATAATGCACAACCTAACCAGTAAGGAGTTTTTCAGTAAGACATGCTGAAATGTCTGTGCCCTCTTTGCTCATTGAACACTGAACATTGTGGCATTGCTGTGAATTAAATAGCAAAGACTCCACTTGCACAAACTGAATTCAGCAACCCTCAAAATTTTAACTAGCATTTGCTGAGAAGCTTTTGAAAATATATTGATAATTCGGTTTCCTGTGCAGTAGAAGAAGCAGAAACTTGAACTAGTTGGGTTTCCTGTGTTATCACACATTCCCAGTTCAGTTTTCAAAGTCTGAGACAGCAACAGAAATGAGTAACACAAATACCCCCAAGAATACCATTAGGGAAAGAACTGAGTAATTTTTTTTGCATGGACTGAAATCACTGTATGGACTGTACCGTTCTAAAAAAAACTGTGAGATTTAAAAGACAAGTCACATCAAATATCTTGCAAAAACTACTCAAGCAAATGACATTAACAAGTAGAATCAGGTTCTCAAATCTGTGGTGAGAACACAGGAAGGCAAAACCAGGATGAAGACAGGGTTGTGAAATCTCAGTATGAGTCATAAAATGAAACAGGTCACCAAATTATAATCTTCTGCTTCTCCCACACTCACCTCCTGGACAAGTAGATAAAATAATACCGTATAAATACATAATGGACGAGGCAATAGAACAGTACATGGCAAGTCAATCTCCAGATTCTTGCAAAAGTTACAAAATCCATTCACCAGAATTGAGCTAAAATAATTCTTACAATAGTTAAAGTTAACAAAATAATAAAAAGAACTCCAAAGGCAGTAGTAACCTTTCATATTGGCTGTATATTAAATATTCCATGCTCATAAGGATTTTATGGTTAATGTTTTATGCTTGGTCGTTACTAAGCATTACTATTTGATTTGGATTTCAAATGACATTAAGTATAAAAGTGCTAGGAGACAGTTATAAATGATGACATACTGCTTGGAGCTGCTGGCTGAATATTTGGTGTGCAGGATGCTTGGGTAGATGGGTTCTGTATATCCCAAATAGACCCTGAATCTGGAACGGACATGGAACGCGTCACTGGTGGCAAAAGGCTCTGCTGCTGTTCGGGAGATCTGCATAAACAAAATGTTTAAAATAAATACTATGGAGAAGCCTTGGAGGACAAACTAGGTTGAAATGATTGCACTGATGTCAATCAGCATTCCGTCTTACTGAACACGGCTACTGAAATGCGTGCACATTTGGCTCACCTAAGTTTGAGGGCTTGTTGCAGAAACAGGTTAAGTTGCTGTTGCTGTTGTGTTGGAGGAGCAGCTGAAGTGAGCACAGCTTTTTGCTGAGCTAGAGCTTGAGCATACTGCTGCTGCCTGCAATCACATACACAAATCAGAGAGGAGATTTAAAACAACCACTGTTTGAGGTAAAACATTCAAGTTATGTATTCATGCATACCGAATTACTTTAGCTTTTGAGATTTTTTTGCCATGTTAGCTTCAATGGCTATATTATAGCAAAAGTTTGAATGTAGTTAAAACATAGGGTGATATTCAATAGATAGGGTTACACTGATATGTAAAATAGCAAGAAGAGTTTATATAAGTTTTTTTTGAGGTTTATGCTTGTTAGGAAGTTCAGAATCTTGTATGGTGGAGCTGTCTTGAACATATTTTCTAAAGCGTCTTCTGAATAAAATTTGTTCCTTATAGTGCTCAGGGCAGGGCAGTGGAGCAGAATGTGTTTTATTGATGTAGGTATTTTGCAGGCTTGACATAGTGGTGGTTCTTCCCTTTTCAGCAGGCAGCCATGGGTGAGTCTCGTGTGGCTAATGCGGCACCTTTAGTGACTTTAGATTTTGAGATACAGAAGCTAAATAACAGTATCCTCTGTGCATCCATGGTTAAAAAGCACACCAGCCATCTTGCAAGCAAATGTCTGATCCATCGGTTGCGTACTGCATTTCACAGGGCAGCAAACTGGCTGGTTCATATACCCATTTCCAAATGTTATGTAGTGCTAACAGCATTTCAAAAAGCAAGGGAGATAATATCCTACCTGATTATGTACTGGTACTGCAGTTGCTGAAGCTGATAGATGCTTAGAGCATTTAGCTCTTGCTGTCTTTTTATCCTCTCCTGATCAGCATCTCCCTTTAAATACACACACACAAAAGTCAGTGATACACTAGCATAATATAAATGGCCAAAAATTGGACTAACATGGAGAAAACACACAGAAATGTTTTAAAGCTTAAGAGTAGAGCTTAAATCAAATGTCAAAGGCAAGTCAAATTAGGTTGCTAGCCAATTAGCAACTACATAAAAGGCCCTGACAATCCAAGCCAATAGCACCATCCAAGACTAAATGAACCTCATTAAGCACTACACATGAACGAGGACTCAAGTGACTACTAGTCTAAAATTGATTTTAAAAACGTCACCAGTCAATGAGTCATATTTTCTAGCGTTAAAGGAGGGCAGGGCAGTGGAGCAGAATGTGTTTTATTGATGTAGGTCATCAATAGCCTGCTTCAATTTTCAAGCCATTTAATTTGTTTAGAAAGTAACAACAGCAAAGTCTCGAACAACAAGCATACACGGGCCTCAAATTACATTTCCTGCTTTTTTTAGGGTACACTGTTGATGATGCAGGTTAAAAACAACAACAAAAAAACAAAAGCTCATGGCAACAAATATGCAAAACAATAAGTTGGTGTAGTATTTAAGGATGTAGCAGTCCTAAAATGCACTCATGTGGACAAGCTGGTGGCACAGCTAAAATCAAAGACTGAGTGCAGATCAAATTCTACTGGTGTGCATGTACAGTATGTGCCTGTGTGTGTGTCTCGAGGGATGGGACTCTCCACACCAGAAGGTGGCAGTAACCTGAATTTAAAACAAAAAGCTAATCCAAAGGATGCATTACCAAAGAACAACAAAGCACATGTTCTAAATCACATACTATGGTAACTGCATGATTTGTCAAACAAATACAAAAATGGTAACATTCAGTTGAGCTTTTTCTGGTCTTCAATCCTTGCAGATAAATAATGCTTCAAGTTTTCTTAAGGAAAAAAAAACAAAACACCATACAGTAAAAGACTTATCTACTTACTACTTGATATTTCTCATAGTTATTCTTCTTTTCAGCCAACCGAAATATTATCCAATTCCATTAACAATATTACACTATACCACTAATTCTGTTAGCAACCTATGATTTTTTTTTTTTTTTACCAGTATAGGAGGTAGTGGAGGGCCAGGAGCGAAAGGCACTCTCCCCCACATCTTAAAGATTTCACCCAGGGGATGGAAACCTTCATCACAGCCCCTTTTCACCAGCAGAGTCATTGTGAAATACCCAGCCTGGAACCACTCCGACATCTCATGATTACTGAATGGACCTATTAAAAAAATAAAATGAAATTAAAAATCTAACAACTAAAACAAGCATCTATGGTCAATATATGGTTTTACATCTAAAGACGTTGACTATTGTGATGAACACCATTCTTTCAAAATCTACGTCTTCAATGGTGTTTATATAGTTTATGTACACTCTAAAACTGCCCACAAGTGAACCAATAGGCTAAATCTGGTGACTGTGATGGCCACAAAATATGATTTATATGATTTACTCAGCTAATCATTCAGTAGGCCATCATGCCCTGCAGAGAAGCACTGCCTCCCTAGAAATGACCACTCTCAACAAAAAAGAAAGGCTTCATCATAGCTAGGATTACTTTGATTTGCAATGACCCTTCCTCCTAAAATGATAAGTGGACCCAAACCACAGGAGCAAAACATACATTTGTCATACATCTGTAATGCTATTCTGATTTTGACGTTTTGTTTTTGCAATCATATAGCCTGTTTCATACCATGCACTCCTTTAATGAAATGTTGGCTTTAAATGCGAGTATTTTTGCCATTTTATAGTGCTAGTTCTCACCTTGAATCTCTCCCTGAGGATCCTTGTAGTACCACTTGAGAGCAGCTTCATGGGATGGTGGCAGGCAGCCAACTTTGGGCCGCTCAGCACTCTTAGCCCCCAAACGCTCATCATCTACACCACCATCATTTAGATATGCCACCATTTTCTCTGCTTCCTGTCAAAGGATAAAATACAGACCACAACCATCAGAAAGAATTTTTAGTAAAAACAACAGGATTCTATACCATAAAAATGTAAAAAATAGTTTTATGCAAAAGTTTGGGCACCCCTCTGAAGCGGCATAATAATTTGCTCGGTCTTCATAAGAAAAGGTTGTGGTGATATGTCAAGCTAATTTGAACACCTGTAGTAACTTCATGCTATTTGACTGCAACACTGCAAACACAGGTGCAACCGATCATGAAAAAGGATATTTAAGGTAGCTAATTGTTAGCTTGTTTTCCCCTGATTCTCTACTTGAAAGTAGCAACATGGGAACCTGAAAAGAACTCCCTAATGACCTAGGAATTAGGATAATACATCAGTATGAATTAGGAGAAGAATACAAAAAGTTATCACAAAGATATAAGGTCTCTGTCTCCACAGGAACAGTCCTTGTGAAAGGTAGACCAAGAAAAATATCTGAAAGGCAGAAGTAAAGAACGGCTAGAATGGTGACAGACAAACCACATCTCCAAAGAGCTTGAAGAACATCTTGCTGCTGATGTCATCGTACATTGTTCTACAGTCCAGCGCACTTTGCACATGCAAAGCTCGATGGAAGCTGTTTCTGCATACTGCCAACAAGCAGAGTCATTTGAGGTATGCAAAGGCTCATCTGGACAAGCCAGAATTATTTTCGAATAATTTGCTGTGACAGATGAAACTAAGGAGTTATTTGGGTACAACCAGAAGGACTTTGCATGGCGGAAAAAGAACACAGCTTTCCAGGAGAAGAACCTGCTCCCTACTATACAATTTGGTGGAGGGTCCATCATGTTATGGGGCTGTGTGGCAAGCACAGGTACTGGAAACCTTGTTAAAGGTTGCATGGATTCCACCCAGTATCAGCAGATTCCTAAGAACAATGTTCAAGAATCAGTCAAGAGGTTGAAGTTACGCCAGGGTTGGTTTGGTCCGAATAATTGTTCCAAATCTACAAAGGAATTCATGCAAAGACACAAATACAATGTTCTAGAATGACCATCCCAGTCCCCAGACTTTAACATAATTGAAAATCTATGAACTGATTTGAAGAAAGCTGTCCATGCTCAGCCACCATCAAACCTGACTGAGCTGGAAACATTTTGGTTGAAGAATGGTCGAAAATACCTGCAGTAATTCCATTGGGGTGCCCAAATTTTTTGCATCAGTCTGTTTTTCTTGTTATTCACATTGCATTATCATTGATTCAATAAATGTTATTTAGTGTTACTGGAAAACCTTGCAGATAATAAACTGAAAATATGATAATTATCAGAAGTACCCAAACCTTTGAATAAAACTATGTTGAGAAGGATTAAATATAAGGAGAGAGATTATACATTCTGACAGCTTCAAATAATCATCAAATACGCCATGCCACTAGTTCATGGTAAAATCACTGTTAATATCAACAGGCATATTTTTACACTTGTGAAAGCACATTTTCTTTTACTTTGAAATAAGAGAGTTTTGTTATATTTTTCAATGATTTCACAGTAGTCTTGGGAAAACCAACACCTCATACACATGCATATATGCATAAACACTCACCCCTCATGCCTATTTTATGAAACTACATAGTGAAGAATAAAAATAAAAAAATTTTTTGGGGAAAAAAATCCATTTCTCTACATACATCCCTTACATAAATACACATCACATCTACCTAGTTACCTTTTTCTCTCTGACACACATTACATTTTCCTTCCTAACAAAGAGAAAACTCGTTAAAAACTCGCTGGCCAACCTGCTCAAAGTGTTTGAGGCCCTCATCCTCATCTGCATCTGTGACCATGGGTGCAAGCTGGCCTATGGGCGACATGATGCTCTTTGGAAAAGGGAGTGCTTCAGGTACTGCCACTGGCACTGCCACTGGCTTGGGATGTGATGTGATTTGCTGGGTGGGCAACACAGGGAGGGAGGAGGCTGGAAGATCTAAACCATTGAAACAGACAACAAAGACACAACAGAAACGTAAGCAAGGGTACTAGTGTGTGTGTGTTTGTGCAACTCCTGAATGCTGTGAGCCTGTACAGGTTATACAGGATAGTCAGGATCATCTGACTGATAAAAACTAAACTTCAATGGACACTGGTGTAATATATATACGTTTTACAAAGTCAGCACATCATTGATGAATGACTTTGCTCATCATGGTAAGCACTTTTATTTTCTCTGAAAATGTTTTTACAGGTTATATGACAGAATTATGATTGCTGTTTGATGCACTTTTCTCTGCTGTTTCATAGCACTTCCACATACATAATATGGCAAAATATTTGTGGCCATGTAACCATTACATGCATATGTGGGCGTTCCCCAAAATGCTGCCACAAAGCATGCAACTTTTATTTCCCTTTATCAGGCCGAAAACCAGTTAGAGCATGACAATGCCAATATGCACAATGCAAGACCCATGAATACATGGTTTGGCCAGGTTTGTAGTGGCCTGCACAGAGCCCAGGCCACAAACACACAGAACAGTATTTGGAGGAATTGGAATGGCAATAAAACCTCAGACTTTCTCTTCTTGCATCATCGTGCCATCAATATCTGACTTCATAAAAGCTATTATGCTTTTGGCTGTGGCTATAACAAATCCCCACAGCCAGGCTTCAAAATCTAGAGAAGTTTTACGAAAAAGACAAAATAAAGCAACAAAATAAAAATACTTGCCAGACTCAAATAGTAACTTTTATGCAAGAAGCGAGGACTCGGTGCCCAAACATTGACCAATGACCGTTACATCACATCTACATACGTTTCCTTTAGTCTGTATTAATGCACAAAACTAGTAAGTTAGGTTTCCAGGCAAGTAAAAAAAGTGGTACTAAGCAAGCACTTTGGAGCAGGTAATGTTCTAATAAGTCTATTACACATCTGTTTATAGAAAAAGCCACTAGTCTTGCAATAGAAGACTTTGTAAATAATTATACTAGTTTTTAAAATCAACAGTTTTGCTGTATATCAGTGCATTTCTCTAATTGGAATTACATCATTTGATGGACAGAAAGCAAACTCCAAGTATGTTATACTATGATGGAAGACCTATGCATTAGCTCTTACCTGTTAGTGTGCTGAGTGTATTTGTGCTGTGTGGTATGGAGATAGGCAGAGTTGAGTGCAAAGGAGCTGCAGCAGCTCTGATTTCAGGTGGTGGTGCTGCTACTGCTCTCTCTGGCTCCTCCACCCTCTCTGACTGGCTGGAGGGCAGGGACACAGCTGGCTCTGGAGCTGGTGGTAATGGAGCGGCAGGTGGAGAAGCCTCTTCCGATTTGCTAGTGTCTACATACAAAATCTAAATGTTTATATTCTATTTTTATATACATGTTTAAATGTAAATCATCAAAAACAAGGTACTGATAACCAAGACAACTCAACACATTGGGTTTTATACTGTTAAAAACATACATCAAATTAGAGTTTACCTCCAAATATTACTTTAATTATTATACAATCATAAGCTAAAATTAAATAAATACTATAGAAATACATAGTCTATACTAATGCTGAGAAACACGCTGAGACTGCTTCACCTTACAAGAGGTCAACTGAGAACTTAAATATCGCCCATACCCTCATGCCTGGCAGTCTGGCACTTGCTATCAGGTTCTTTAGGATGCCCTGCTTCATTCTCATCTTTCTCGCAGCACTCCTCACCCTCCTCTAGCGGACGAAACTCTAGCTCTGCCTCCTCAAGAATTGGCTCTGCAGCAGCCTTCTGATTGGAGAGTAACAAAAAGAGAACTAAATTAAAAAAAAAATCTATATCTGAGTGGACAGAAAGGACTATTTTAAAAATAAAAAGAGAATCTAATAGTCTATTATTAGAGCATGAAGCAGTTAACACTTGGGTTACACACAGGGCAAACAGCATATTGCTTAATAGTCAAAGAGGAACATGAATTCTAATCAAAGCAATGTAACTGGGCAGTACATATTTATATTTATACAATAATGTGAAAAATAGGATGAGAAAAACAGCAAGACAATACAGATCATGATTCTGGGTGAACCGATTATTGTGTTTGCTGCCATGACAGTTTTTATCTTTTGTTTTGTAACAGTACTAAAAGGAAAAACCCAAGAACAAAATCCAACAAGATCCAAAAAGACCAGGGCACACTAGCTCTAAATGATGGGCCTTACTCAGCTTACCTTAAGTGGAAGAAAAGCTCCAGATGAGTCAAACGTGCCTGTCTCCTCCTCTGCATCCTCCAGGCACCACTCAGGCAGTGCATCCCTCTCATCTTCCATACTGCCACTGGCTGAGCGGGGCCGCCTGTACCCCCCACCACGCTCCTCCTCCCCACGGGAGTCCAATGGTAAGCGTCGCCGCTGATCTGGCTGTTCCCTCCATCCCCCAGCCAAACGTGGACCATCTTTATAAAGACAGACAGATAGAGTTAAGCTATGGACATAGAAAACATTATAAATGTGGGTTGTCAAAGGTTGGTCAGGGTGAGCTAATGGGATTGGCAATTGATAGACAGTTGCAAAAGAACCTATAAAAAGGGCATCTTGAAACTATTCACAATATGTTCATAGCTGAACTCAATCAGAGTAGTCAATGAATTGCTGACTGGCAAACACTATTCAACAGGTTGAGCACAGGTTAAATAAAGGCAACTACAAATAAATCGCTGCATTGTGACATGTATCAGAATCTGCTTTGTGAAAACAGCAACCCAAGTCAGGGTTGTGTGCGAATGTGTGGCCTCTGGGATGTCAACTGCCATAATTCATTAAGAGCCCCATGAACAATCCTTTTGATTCATCCAAGTTGTCCTGACTGCTTTGAGAAAAAAAAATATCACTGCCAGTCATCAACTGGGGCATATCTGATTAATCCTGAAGAATCCATGGCAAAAAAAAATTGCCAGAAATGGCATTGTCCATTCTTCAGAATGGCACAGATAAGATGCAGTGCAGTTTAGATTAGGGAACAATTAAACAGAAGGAGGATGGAGATAAGGAGATAAGAAGGCTCCCACCTGGACTTGGTGGGCACCATCTCTCGTTATCCCGGCGGGAGCCCGCCAGACGCCAACCGCCACCCTCCTCGTCCTCACCGTTCTGTTCATCACGCGACAGCCGCCAATTCTCACTCTCAGAGCGCGTGAAATCGTGCTTTCGCACCAGGCCTGTACCACCATCCTCGTAATTTGCCCGTACTGTGTGCGTAGGGGGTGGAAGTGGGAGAAGAAACAAGGAAAGACAGAAGTCCAATATTAAAAAAAATATAAATAAAAAATGGTGCCACTCAACCATATAGAACTACCTTTACAACCTAAATATAGAATCCAGCAAAACTTAATCTGCATAAGGACTTACAGTGGTTAAGCTGAAAGTGGGCTGGAGCTCCATCTAAGAGAATAAAATAATAAAAATGAATTCATGCACACAAGAGACATATACATTTCCAAATAAAAACAAAACAAAACAAAACAAAACAAGAGGTTGTAAATAGGCATATACTTGCCATACCAACCTGGATCTTTCCGACTTGGTTTTTCAAATCTTCTGTCTCCCCTTGACGAAAGGGAAAAAAGACCATACAGTTGTGTTATGACTAACCTGGCCATACCACATTTACTATAATATATTGCATTAAACAGACAGATGCAAACCCACAAGTGATGTGTGACTAACACACGTTTACTGTGTGTGTGACTAACACACCTGTTACTGAGAACTTGTTTAGAACATTTAATATTGATCTAGTACAATTCTTGGGAAATTACCATTAGTTATGAAAGGTTTAAGTTTCTTTTAAGTGGAGGAGTCTGCATTTCTTACTGGATATCCCCATGTTACTATGCCTTCTTTCTTGGAGGTCTGATTTTTACACACACCAAACTACAGTACATATTGTTTGCAAAAGTGAAAGTGTTGCTTTAATCATGTTCCCCTTTTCTAAATGTTCTAGATACTTAGAACTTCAAATACAATCGAATAGATACTTCAAATACAGCTGCTGAGGTCTAACAATATCTGCTTTAGGGGTAAAAATGTGTTTTTTTCATTCTGGTCAAGAACAATGAGGAAATATGATTTGCTGGCATGTAAGTGTTACCTTTCCTCCCAGCTCTGAGAACGATGCATCTCTCTCCCACCACGCCCAAAGCCACCCTCCACATCATCAAAACTTCTTTGGTAAAACCCTCCTTCCCCCCTTCCTCGACCTGAAATCGTATAACATAAAACACACAAACACACTTAAAAACACACTGAGCCATGTATAGTGCTCATCCTTTAGCAAAATAGGGTAACTGCTTGGAAACTAGCCACAACTAACAGATCGTGGGGGACCTCGACCTGACCAGGGCATGAGTGAGCTCCTGGAATGTCTGTGGTGCTACTTGCAAGCTTCTGATGCTTAAAACAGTAAGGGTAATGTTGGCTAGCAGGTGGAGGTCTATGTGACCCTCCAAGGATATTCACCCCCAGACCATCACTGACCCATGGCCAAACCGATCATGCTGGATGATGTTGCAGGCAGCATAATGCTCCCCATGGCATCTCCATAACCTTTCATGTATGTCACATGTGCTCAGTGTGAACCTGCTCTCATCTGTTAAGAGAACAGGGTGCCAGCAGCAGACCTGATGTTTTTTTTGCAAATGCCAAGTGAGCTGCTTGGTGCTAGGGTTTGAGCACAGGTCCTATTAGAGGATGTCAGGCCTTCATGTCACCCTCATGGAGAACGTTTGACAGTTTGGTCAGAAACATGCACACCAGTAGCCTGCTAGAAGTCATTTTGTAGGGCTCTGGCATTGCTCGTGTTCCTCCTTCAACAAAGCAGAAGATAACGGTCCTGCTTTGGGATGTTTCCCTTCTATGGCCCTGTCCAGCTTTCTGCTTGTAACTGCCTTTCTCCCATTATCACCTCCATGCTTGTAAACTGTGCTGGGAGACACACAACATTAAGGATGTGCCATCCTGGAGGAGCTGGACAACCTGATTGGGTTGCATCTACTGCCTTATGCTGTAATGGTCCCTGTCAAGTAGTGACAAGGACCCTAACAAAAAACAAGTTTGAGTTTTTGTCTTATTCTTTTTGATTTGGCATAGGAAGTTACAAACAACAAAGTGGTTGAGACTCACCGCGCCCACGGGAAGAACTTCGACCTCGAGGTGCCCCTGCTACCACACCCCCCCCTCGTCCAGTCAGGCGCAACACTGCTGCACTGTTTACTGACATGGAGAAATTCCTCTGTTGAACCACACACACAAACACACACACCCCAATGTTACAGTAAGCTGAGGTCAGACGTTAAATACAAAAATGTGTACTGTATCGCCTGGTTTAAAACTGTTAAACCAGTATACATGTTTTCTTGGCTTTGTGTGGCCTCTTTAGTTTCATACAGCATATAATTAAACAAACAAACCAAACGGCATGTACATCAGAAAACATTCATAAAACTACTGCAAAAGAAGTCACTAAACTCAGCATACAGAACAGAGATGTGGTACTAGATATTACTATCATAATTAACATAATTATATAAATATAAATTTCTGAAGCACTACAGCTCAGTTGAGCAGCTCACATTTACAAATAAAAGCTTCCTGTAGCTCAAAAAAAAAAAAAACCCAATATATTCGGTTCACTTTCTGCATGTGGGACAAACAGATTTTTCACATATATGAAACTTCACCCAGAAATTAGACCAGCTGTTTTGGTGCACACAGTTCTTTCTAGTGCTCATGGTTGCACATGCCTAAACTAACTGCAAATCTGACAAAACACACCAAAGTTTGATTTAAATAACTAAACGCCCCAGAATTGAAATACCTTGTATTCTCATGTCACACACCCTCTCTCAAAACTGTTGGCTCAACATTCAGTTTTTGCCCCACCATCATTAGAAACAAATAAAAACAACTGTGACTCAGGGAATAACTGACACTTCTTTTTGTGTAGGAGGCTTTTATCCTGTTGATGGGAGTGACACTAGCCTATTACAGGCATTTGTTAACTACTGTATATTGAAAAGGCAATTAGTGCACTAATCCAAGTAATTCAGCTCTTCAAAAAAAAAGTGATGGCTGATTTCACATGTTGCATTCCAGTGATCTCAGAGTAATTGTGCAACAGAGAAGAATAAGTAGGTGGGAAAGAAGCAGCAAAGACCAACTGGGATAAAACAAGGTACATTTTTTAAGTGTCATGCACCATTTTAACAGTGTTACACAGTATATTTTCCCTGCTGACAGTCCAACTTCTTGGTTTTGAGCTGTAACATCTCAGCTATTAAATAACACATTTAAAACATGTTAAGCATACCATTGGTCTGTTGATGTTTTTAACCTAGATTATACGATTATACTTTTAACTAAATGCATTAAAAGATGGCAGTGTCACATGTGGTCATCTGAAGAGTCGAGTGTTGGATGAAACACTCGAATAACCTCACCTGTTCTTCCTCTGTAAATGAGACTAGGGCCAGTGGGGGTAGGGGCTCCTCTTGTAAAATAGGTAGAAATTCCTTGTCATGTAGATCTACAGGAATCTAGGGCAAAGCGTCAATGGCAAGATTAAACACAAAGATTTTACAGTGAAGTAGGACATCAGAAAAAACAGAAACGCTATATGCTACTTCAAATACAAACCACAACAAAGCCTGAAATGATGATTCTTGGAGGGGGAAGGCCGAACAATTTTATTCTGAACAATGAATGACATATTTGCCATTACTTGCACTATATGACCAAAAGTAAGTGGATGCCTGACCATGACCACATATGTGGACCATAGCCAAACTTTTGACATAAAATTGGAGGCAGACAGATATCTAAAAGACTTCCCTTTACCGAAACAAAGGAGTACAAACATGTCATGACAGCAACCCTTTGCACAAAGCAAAGTCTGTGAAACTACAATACGGTTAGGCAAAGCTGGTTTGGAAGAACTTGCATGGCCTGCACAGAGCCCTGACCTTACCACCACTGAACACCTTTCGGTGAATTGGAACGCTCTATGCATTCCAGGTCTTCTCACCCAACATCAGTGCCTGACTTAACTAATGCTCTTAAGGTTGAATGGGTTACAAATCCCTACAGACAGGCACTGCAATATAGTGAAAAGCCTTCCCAAAATAGTAGAGGCTGTTATAGCAGCAAAGGGGGAACAACTCAATATTAATGCAATACCTTGGGAACAGGATATTCAAGTAGGTGCCATGGTCAGGTGTTCACATACCTTTGGCCAGATAATGTATGGCAGTGGTCCAGTAATATGAAAAACACTGGACATTTGTGAATAGGCTTGCCACGGTCATCCCTTGAAATTGCTTGGTGTATTTTTGCCATTTATGTAATTCAGGTCTCATTTAGGTACATGTAACTTTACATGTTTGCATTGCTTTTGCTTACAGCAGCACTTAAAAGGTGCAATTGAAATTTCATAAAAATGCATTACATTAAAATATGACAAATGCAATACATTAAAATGTAAGACTGAATTTAAGCTAAATAAGATGCAACACAAACACCATAACTCTTTAAAGTGCCATCCAGGAACTGATGTCTACCTTGTTATCCTTTACATAAAGTGCAAGCATCTCTTCTCTCCCATAGCGATAGTCTGCAAGTTTATACTTTGGCAATGCAGGCGAGAGTGGTGGTGAAGCCACACTGCTGCTTCCACCTCCTCCAGACAAAGCACGGAGCCTGTGAATGAGAGAGAAGTGCATTAACTGAAAAGATGAGGTCATCAGTTCATTACCAATACTTTTGTATAGTCTGATTTTAACAACACTTACCATTCTGGTCCAAAGTTAAGTGTCTGGGTTTCTGCCATTTTTCCTAGAAAGTCTAAAGATAGAAATAGAGACAAACCTTTATATTTGTATGAACTCTGTATTTTTATATGATTTTGAAGTGATGTGCAGCATTTTTTTTTTATATTCCTATTATAAAGCAAATGTCTATTGTCCATAGGGCTTTCACTTGTCATGCTGCTCATAAGAATGGCAGGGCCCAAATCTCGTATTATATTATCAACAACATTAACCTAATTTGTAACGAGTCACAGTAAATTAAAGTTACATTTAAATTCGTTTAAATTCTCTAAATTATCTTTTAGAGAATGTTGTTTATTTCATAGTAATGAACTCAAAAAGCTGAGAACATTGGGGGAAGGGGCTGCGGTTGCCAGGAAATGCCTGGTATTATCAGAGAGTTCAAAACACCTGCATGAATCATAACTCATTCACATGTTTCACGTACAAACATACACCAGTGTTGTGGCAATGTTAAACTGCATAGGTGATAATATTGCATGCTTTGCCAGTATTCCACATAACTGGATGGATGGAAAAATTGATGGATGGATGGAGATAATTTTTTGTTTCATGATGTGTCTGGTAGAATCTCACTCCACATACAACACATGAAAGAGATAACATGGAAAATGTATGGCTTATATATAACAGAATAATTATAATTAATAATTATTATAATAATTATGCATGCTAAAATTCAATGCAATGTAAAATTAGGATAATGTGAAATTAACTTTTGATTGAGAGTTTGATTCCATTTGATTCTAGCAGGAGTCACTTTCTATATTCTTTTGTTTGGAGCTAGAAAGAAATGCATTGTCTAAGCTATTATTTCCCATCTTGTAGGCTAATCCACATTAAAACACTACATACTCCCAGGCTTAAGGTTACACAATGGCAGTAACATACCATAGATATTTATCAGTTTTTCATAACCAACTACTGAAAGACTCTTCGTTCAAAAGCACTGACATCAGAGTTCATTTCCTTCTACAGACTGACCTCAATGGCTAGACTGCTGCTGCAGCCAGAGCTATTTTAAGGACTCACCCAATTAGGCAAGGTTGTACTCATTGAACAGAGACAGCTTCATTTGCCTGAGAACTTTGAGATTAGAAATGCTATGCAGAAGTTTTACATTTCACAGCAATAGTTTCAAAGAGTGCTTAATGTGATCTCAATATATATGTAGGTGGTCATTTACTTTGACATGCACATGGCAGAGTGGCAAGCAGTGTGTGCTATAGAGCACTGGGGTTGCACCATGATGGCATGTATTACGTTTAAAACAAACATTCCAAATGAAACCTTTGGTTTGGCAAAGGTCTGCAGAGAACAAGTTGTTTTCTTTCTTTGGTTGATGATGGAGACACTGGTGACAGTTTTATCAAGAGCCAGTTAAACATGTTTGTCTGCCAGGCAACTATTTATCTATTATTCAGCTAAGAGATCTCACGTGTAATTTGCTTGTCTCAGACACCCCTCAAATTATAAAGACAGAAAAAGAGGTGGTTATAGCTCAGAAAGCAGTGTGCTAACCAGAAGGTGCTAACCAGAAGGACATTACAGAAGCTTGCATGCTGCCTACTCAATAGGTCTACATAGAGGAGACATCAGCACAATGGCGAAAAAAGGTCTATAAATACACCGATTAGTGAAAACATTATGACCACCCAACATGCTGTTGGTCACCCGCTTTCGACCACGATAGCTCTGACCCACTGTGACACAGACTCAAAGTGACCCTGTGGTATCTGCCACCTTGACATCATAGCAAAAGATCCTGTGAGTTGCTAGGTGAAGTGACAACACATTGAATTTATTGTTGGTGCATATGGCACAGTTGCTCAAATGGACTAAGAGGCGGAGAACGTAGACTTTAGGGCCACACCATAAACTTTTTGTCCTGTTCCTTAAACCTGTACTGAACAATGTGTGCACCATGGTAGGCCACATTACCCTGCTGAAAGGGGCCACATGCTGACTGCCACCCGAAACCACCCAGCAAAACACTGCCCAGAGCATCATACTCCCTTCTCTGGTTTGTATCATATTGACTGGCCTCCTATCAGTATTGAGCAGATGGAATATCACCTTGGACCTTAGTCTGCAGGTACTCACCACCACTAACCAGGAACCCCTGAAGCTTTTTTCAGGGGAAGCTCATCTGGCCATAATGATTTGCACTAGTTTATCAGTCTTCATGCCTTCCTGTTTCTCCCACACATATCTTCTACAAGAATCAACTTATTGCTTACTGTCTATTACATGCCAGACATAGGCATGCACCATTATGAGATAACCAATGTTATATTCGCATCATCTTTGAGTTGGCATAATGCTTTGGCTCATTTTTTTCTCTGAGCTGTTTAATGAAACAAAACAACAAGTGGATCTTTGGGGTGTGTGTTAAAATGTGTTGTAGCATTGTTTACACACAGAGCAAAAGGGTAGTGGACCGAGGCATGAAATTAAAAAAGTGTTTTTAAAAAGTGAAGGTCTTACAAACCAGAAGTCCCTCCCAGTGGGTGGTGAAATCCAACCAACAAATCACTGGTGCCCAACTACCCTTCAACCAGGCCATACCTCACAAACGATGTAAGCAGAGGGTAAGGGGCATCATCAAGGACATCCCTCAACCTAACCATGGACTCTCCTATTGCGGCCTGAACTAACTATACACACACTGCAGAGTTTTGCACATTATTCTACTTGCAGTGTCTAGTGTCTTTCGATCCCAATCATTACACTAGATTCATATTTACTTATACACAATTCCATTTGCACCTTGGTTTAATTATACATGTTACTCACATTTCATGCCACATTTTTGTTTGCACATTAATGCCATCTTAACTCATTTATCTCTTTCTTCCAGCTATCCCTCAATATGCTACACTGCTATTTGCACTTCTGGTTAGATGCTATCTGCATATTATTGCCTTTGTACTTGTACAGTTCATGACAGATGCTAAATCTTATCAAAACAGGCAAGCGGTTCTCAACTGCACAGACATTATATTACACTTCCTGTACTCTCCTTAAATCCAAAATGGTGGAAATATTAGTTTTCCTATTGTCTATAAATATATAATTTATTTCACTTTTCATTTAAAATGTTACATTGCAAAAAAAGAAAAAAAAAATCAATATAAGCCTAATATGGAATCTTTACGGTAGAAAAAATGCAGAAAAAGTAGTTATCAGTAGTGCATAAATCTGTTAAATCCACTTACAGTCTCTCAAGAGTAAATCAGAAAATAGAGCAGACACAAACTGAGGAAGTGGGCAGAATTAGACAAAGTTTCTTTGGGGGCTGGTGGAAGTGGCATTAAAAACAAGAAAAATGGTAAAGAAAAATGATAAAGTCCTGCACACCTCTATTTTGGGGTCATCTATTTTTACAATCGACACAAACTTCTCACTCTGACTGGCTTTACATGTGATATTTTTGTGTAAGGTTATATCTGAACCATTTCAAGCAGCCTGATAGTTACATGAAGAGATTGCATTCGTCACATGTCACAAATAAACCACATGATTTCATAAAGCTCTTATTTCTGCCAATATCATGGGGACCAAAATAAATTGAATTAACCAGTAACAAAATATGAACTTCTTGCTGCTCTTTACCACCCGTGTGACGGCTTTTGAGGACTATAAAGTTTCCTTTTCGGTCTTGAAAATACTGAAACCGTAAAAGATCTGAAATCTGTTACTCTTCACATAATCAAGCTGCCTAATGCATTTACCTTATGCATTTCATTTTAAATGTATATTTTACGTGTTCGTCTCTGTTCAGAAATAACCGAAAGACACGAGATGTTGCTAATCACTTCACATAAATCATAATATTAACATGCCACATTAAAAAGTCAAACAATGCAACCAATTTAACAAAAGATTTTTAGAGCCTTGGAACATTTAAGCAGTAAGCTGAAACCCAGCACTTATTCCTTGCAGTATATCTGAAATGAATTTAACGAAAAGGCTGAAACTAACGTGGTTTAGTAGGAAAATGTCCAGTGTTGAGTAAGTTCTCAACAACTGCTGACTGCCACATATCTGTCAAGCTAACAGGTGGCTTCCTAAAGAAGACAAACTTCTCAGCATTGTTCAGGTTGTTAGCCCTAATGATCTAATAAGCACATTAGAGTAGTGAAAAATTGGAATAACCAGTGCAATGCCAGTGTCCACTTTAAAGAGTGAAACTACTTTGACTAGGCAGCTAGCCCATGGAGGCAATGTGTAGCTGGCTGAGCTCCTAAAGTAACTAAATACGGACAGGTCCTACTCCCTGTGTAAGTGTACAACACAGAGCATGAAGGAATGGCCTCGACACGCTCCCTAGTGCACTTCATTTGGGATTTCACTTTGGCCAACTGACCAAGTCAGCAAACTGCATTAAGTGACTTGGCCAATTTAAAAACCACACACAGACATGACGTGTACTTAGGCCTCGAACAATGCATAGTGACGAGCTCACCTACACACCGAGACGTGTAGAGCTGGCAGATGACAGTCGTAATGTTAGCTACTTAGCTGAAAGACTAACATCGCTAGCCCATATAAGCGACGCTTAAAATCCTCGATGCCTGTCGTTTCTGTCAATTGTTCTTGCTACCAGCAGAGAGGCTAAAATATTAGTCAACCATCACGCACTATGTAACTTCTTAGTAGGAAATTTGGTACCATGATTACATGAAACAGTCAGATAACTAGCAAGCATTACATGCATGTGATAGCTAGCTAGCTAACTAGCAGTGCTAGTTAGCAAGTACAGCATTAAGTCAGTTTCTAATTCACCAAACGTACTGTTTGAAATGCAACCAAGAGACAGATTTATGTATGTATATATAGATGCCTGCGCACTTTCTGAGCCTTGTATCATCAAGCTACTGGCTTTTAAGACGACTTTGGTCACTAACTGACTTGCGTGTCATGCTATCGTTCATTAGCCTTAAAGTTAAATCAGTGCCGTGGTGACTTTTGTGCCAGCTGTACAGAAGTACTTAGCGGCTAGCTAGTTAGCTAACTATAACACATGTCTGTCAGTACGATATGTACACTGCACATCAAGAGGTGCTAAGCAAAACAATCGATAACGTAAGTCAAGGCGTTATGTGAGTTAATCCTTAACCCCGAAATCCTTCGTGCGGCCTAATCGTGGGGTTTATGGCTTCAAGGCTAGTAACATTAGCTACAAGTTTCCTGGCTACAGCTACACCGGCGTCACTCTACTCCTATGCGGTAGACGACCACAATCGAGCCCGAGGATTCAGGGCCATGAAGCAACCATGCGGGGTAACAACATCTCGGCTAGACGATTTCAGTCCCTACATTTGGGGGGTCATACACCACTGGAATCAACATAATACTCAGTTACGCTTTATTTTACAGCAAACCTGTGTACACCAGCTTCGCTGTCTTACCTCTGCTTTTAACTGACAGCGATGAGTTTGGGTGCGAGTTGTCGCTCTTTGCGTATCCACAAGATGGCTGAGAAAGTGTCACATGACCACTCATTTCCTGGAAAATGCCCGGATGGGGAAAGCACTGACCACTGCATTTCATACCACCTGTCCGCCTCAGTAAGCAGATTTAACATTAGGGATGAGTTATACCACCGATTTTCTTTTTTCAGTCAAGTAACATACAATATAAAGGCTATTTTAGCGATGCTTGTCTTGATATTCGTCTCGGTACTGATACTTTGAAAAGATGAAGAGACTGTTATCGATAATTTTATGTGAATATATAACATTTTTTTATCCGTCCAGTAAACGATAAATGGTCACCTGAAATGTTCAGTCTGCCCAAATTCATTCATTCATTCATTTATTCATTCATTCATTCATTCATTCATTCTCCAAAGAACACTGGGCACCATTATACACCCTGACTGGGATACCAGTAAATCTCAGGACACCATGCACTTACACTTTGACACCAAGTGGTCATCAGTTAGTCTACTAGCATGTTTTTGTTAGGTGGGAGAAAAACAGAGATCCCAGAGGAATCTTACACACAGGAAAACTCAACAGGCACGCCGGATTCAACCTTGGAGGAAAATCACTGAAATATAAATTTCATATATATGAATTATATAAGCATTGGTTAAGTTAATACAAGTAAATTAATACAGAAAATGAAAGTAGCATTTAATATATGTGATTTTCTGCCAGTGTTTATTTGAACTTGCTAGGGGTAACATTTGCCTTCAAACATTTACTTCAAAATTGCAAAATCCGAATCTCAAAACTGAAATCTAAGGGGTGTTTTTAAGGCATTGTGGCTTAGTGGTTAGCATGTTAGCATTTTCCACCCTGCCTGTGTCTAGTTTTCCTGTTCCCACCATGCTTCTGGGGTTTCCCCAGGGTACTCTGGTTTCTTCCCCTAGTCCACAGACATGTGTGATCGGCTAAATTAGCATATCTAAATTATCTGTAGTGTGTTTGTGAGATGAGATGCACAAGGTTGACCCTTGTGACCCTGTATATGATGTGTGGTTTAGAAAATGGATAGATGGAACACAGGGATTAACAGGGAGTACATAAGATTAATAAATCACATTACCTTTGTGTCCATTTCAAGATTATGAAGAAATGATCTGATATACTAAACAGCTAAATAAAGACAAAAAATTTATAGTACAATTTCATGGTAAAAAATGGCCTACACATAATCTACCATACACACATATTTACCAAGCTGAAAACAATAGTATCTGTTTTATTTCTTTCTCCACTAACTCCCTATTGTCATCATCATCATCATCAGCAGCAGCAGCAGCAGCAGCATAAAGCAGGTTGCCCATCTAAAGTGTCTTTATGCACTTTGACCATGTTTTCATGGTATGCAGTGTTCAGCAGTCTGTGAATAAAGATTGCATGCTATTCTAAATAGTTCCTATTTCACGGACAGAGTGGACAGGTACCCAGGAAGCTATAAAGTACAAGTGAGTGCAGAAAACATATAGAAGTAATTTTTTTTCAATTAGTGTGTTTCACAAATGCTCATTCCCTACAGGAATGGTCTAATTGTAGATGAAAAAGGTGAATAAGTATCTAACCAGGTTGTAAAAATGCCATGTATCTGGTTAACACTAGCACCTTAAGGAACATGAAATCCATGCCCCAACAAATTAATGCTGTTCTGATGAACAAAGGCAGTAGAGTTATTAATATACTGGAAATACTGCTTTTAATATACACGCGGGTGTGCACAAGTATTGAAGTCCTTTTTCAGGTTGGTTAGGTTCAACATTCACACACATTTAGTCACTGCAGTTACACAACTGTTCCATTTTCGCTTGCCATTTACACAAATACTTGGTAGACTGGTGCCATTTGACAGCCAACAATAATACCACTTAACACGGTAAGCACCACAACAACATCACAGTAGTATGTTAGCAGTGTAGTTTATTAACTGTTGTTTAAACCAATTCATCTAAAATGGGGTCATATTACCAAGATTATGCTGGTGAATATTAAAATGAGAACACATCTTTTAACATCACTTGGTCATGGAATCTAACAGTTTTATATGTTTACACTTGATTTAGACAAACAGTTTGCTGTTCTAAACAGGCTGCAGTAGGCATGGGTAGGCAAGGATGTGGTTACGTAGTTTAAAAGAAGAAGTGTTTTTATCTGACGCCACAGTCTGCTCTCAGGAAAGTGTCAGAGAGTCACATCAGAGCACATTTACATTGGTAAGATTTACTTTGTTAAACAATATTTAATAATTAATATTCAAGTTTAGGTTAGCATTTGGAATTTGACAGGTAACAGTACATATAAAAATCCAGCATTTTTTTTCTGTTTAGATTTAGTTGAAAGATTGATGTGTTCCTGTTTTGCTACTGAAAGTAGCGTTTAAAAATCTGGACAGACACTCCTGCTGTCTGAATGGTACTTTCACCACTTACACGTGCTTACTCAAAATATTTATTGCATTTGAACACACTTTCTAATAAATAAAATGGCATTCAGTTGAAATTGAAAGTAGCTTGGCAAATGTAAGCATTGCTAAATTATATTTAAACATTTTAAAGAACTAGATTTACTGCAGCAGGAGTGCTTTTGAAACAGCCTTCTTCCTTCTTCCTCACAATAATGCAAATTAAAGTACATGGAAAATAGTAGATTCCTTCAAGCAACAACATGTTTAATAAGTAGAAATAAACATAAAACTTTTGAATGTGCAGACGCAGGCGGCATAGGTTGCTAATGTGTTGGTGAACAAGTGTTAACTAAGCAAAGCCTTTACATAACGAGAACTTAATTACATTTCTGTAAGTCTGTTCAGAAAGCACTATACAAAAGTTTCTATCAATCACGCTTCATAAATGACTTTCAAATGTTCAAATGCAAAATGTTTTTTGCCTTTTGAATATATAATGTTTGCACTTATACCACAGTTTTGGCATATACGTGTTTATACAATTGTAAGTAGGGAAATGTTTGAGGCCAAAAGAGGAAGACAGGTTAAAACGCATGACTCTGGAAGTCATAAACAAGCTTATACTTATATTTAAATATTACTGAGCATCCTATGGAAAATTATTCATTTTACCAGAGCACAACTTGTGTATATATATCTAGCAGAAACCATTGGATTGTGCATTTATATAATATAGATTGTGTTTATTAAATCAGAGAAAATTCTCGGCTGTGCCATAAAATGCGTTAGATGTTAATTTCTCATGATACTGAGTCATTTTCACATGATCTCAAATTTCACATGAGTCTCCTGAAAACCCAAAAAAAAAAAAAAACTATTAACTATGCAACTAATGATACAGCTAATGATAAACTGTTTCATATTTTGTTCGAGTAATTTGAATAAATGTGATTACATATATTTGTGATTACATATGTGATTAAATATATTTAAACATGTATAATCATAAATGTATGTTTATTATTTTAGCTTTTAGCACATTATTGCGCTGCTTCAGCAGTATTTCGCTGCTCCGAAATACAAAACATGGCTCAAGCCATTGCTCATTATTGCTCATACTACTATATAGTCATGTAGTAGGTGTATGAGAGATAAAAATCATAAGACTAAGCAAGTGTTCTTTCCCCCCAGATTCACCATGAGAAACAATTGCACCTGTAATTTAACAGACGTGGACTCGCTCATGAAGCCTTTGGAGTTGATCATCTACGTGCCCATCTTTGTGTTTGGCATCATCCTAAATGCCACTGCACTTTGGGTGTTTTGCTTTTTTTTTAAAAAATGGACTGAATCCACCATCTACATGATGAACTTGGCTGTAATGGACCTGCTCTTGCTGCTTCAGCTGCCCTTTAAGATGCACGCCACAAATAACCTTTGGTCAGCAAACAAAAAACACTTCTGTTCTTTCCTGGAAAGCCTGTACTTCATGGCAATGTATGGAAGCATCTACATCATCATGTCCATATCTGTAGACCGCTACCTTGGCATATGCCATCCATTCCATGCCAAGCATCTGCGTTCCAAGAAAAGTGCCTGGATTGTGTGTGTGGTAATTTGGGTTTTTGTGATAGCAGCGACTATTCCAGTTTACACCTTCCGTGAAACGGGAAAAGATGAATTCCACTGCTTTCATGGCTTTTCAGATAAGGGATGGAACCCAGTGCTTATTGTGTGTCTGGAACTGTTTGGTTTCCTGCTGCCTGCTCTTGTAATTATATATTGCTCAGTGCAGAGTATCCGTACCCTGCATGATCCAACAGTCACAAGAACTCCCATCCGGATCATTTACAGCAGCCTGTGTGCCTTCCTTGTGCCCTTTACACCATGCCACATTGCAATCTTTCTCCAGTTCCTGGTGCGCAGCACCATCATCTGTGAGTGTGACTCCATAAAAAAGATTTCCCTGTTTTTACAGCTGTCTCTCTGCCTTGCCAACATAACATGCTTCCTAGACGCCATATTCTACTACTTTGTGGCCAAAGAGGTACGGGCAAGTAAGGACAAAATCAGACAATCCATCACTAGAATGAGAAGTATGAGTGGTTCAGACACATAAGAAAGATCTTTTTTCTTGTTGTGGATTCCCAAGACATGATGATGCTTACTAAGGCTCATTATTGATACGGTAATTTGTTAATATAATATGCATCAAAGGCAGAAGAAAAAATCCGTTTTGATGACTTTTATGAAGAGGCTGCAACATTTGATCAGGTGTGAAGTGTTCGATTAACAAAAGCAGTGATGCTTATGAAGACATTTTTACTCATTTCTAACTACAGTTTTGTATACAGTATGCCTCATATGTGTAAGATAGATCAGGGTTTCTAATCTGACTCACCTCGACAGCCTGTCAAGGATGGTTCTCACGCGAAGGGAGCGTGCCGAGTTGAACAGAGATTTCAGAAATGAATATTCAGAAGTTTATGAGGTTTATCCATACCAATTAATTATAGCATCATTTTGTTCAACTAATTTCTTTTATATCCTGTGTGTCATAGGGAGATGAAGTGTGTGCATGAGAAGTTTAATATATTTTCAGAAACAATTATTTAATTGTGGAAAGTTCTGAGAAACACAGAGTCTACCACTGGCAGCCTTCTTTAGGTGGGTGAAGGAGTGGGCACAGGCAGCATGCCTGGCAGTTTCAGTCTGCCTCAGAGTGCTACAATTCACAAGCCTATTGTACATAGTATCTTAGTGAAAAGCATTATTTAAAAGTGTTATTGCTTAAAATTTTTTTCTATAATTTCTTTGTAACATAGTCTCATATTTTATTTGTTATTATTTTTGAGGTATAATATGGATGTAAAATACAGTACATACAGGTAGAGTTAATACCTAAGCAGTAATACAGAATAATAATTTTTAGTTTCCTTAAGAACGTGTTAGCCCTTAACTAACTGTAACCTTTTTCTTGTGTGTGTGTGTGTGTTCGTGTTAAAATTCTTGTTACTGGATAATAATCATAAAAAAATCTTGCAACATAACAGTGACATAAATATTTTTTTTGTTGTTTTTTTGACAAAAATTCATCTAAATCCCAGTAATCGAACAGTTTTTAGCTAACTAATACCAAAGAAGTACTGTATTTTCTGACATATTTATTTTAAGAGCCTAGATTGTGTGAATAAGTACAGTACATTCTGCGGGAAGATAACGTAACATATTACTGCTTTCATTTTCCAGAATGAGGTTACAGTTTTTTTTTCTGGAGCATTACCATTAATCTGTGAATATTCTGAATTAAACTGAATAAAGTTTGTCTGAGAAAATCTGCGAGTGTATGGTGAGTGACTGGTGAGAAACTCGCATATTCTTTCTTTATAACAAACTAGTTGTACTTCAATCTGCTTTCAATCCCTGTTGTGATTTGTTTTATACAAAATTAAACTATTCATTGCTATATCATACATTATCTATTAAACTTGAAGGGAAACTATTCAGCAAGAAAGTATGCCACAGGTTGTCCGTAACTCAAAAATGCAATTCAAACAGAGAAATGCTCGGACAGTCTAATTCATTCTGCAAATAAGTGATTATCAGTTCATAATAATCTATGAGAATATCCTCCATTAAAAATGTTTTTTTTTTAATTATATTTTTAGTACAATACAAATTTTAAAGTATTAAAATACTTAAAGAATGTTTTTTTTTTCTTTTCTCTTTAATGGTCACACATGCTAGCAAGCCACTTACCTCTAAAATATATTAACTAATTTTAATTTTACATTGTCCACTATAACCGAAATGATTATATTGTTATTGTAATCCTTTATACAGGCCAGAAGCATATATAAGAAGCAGAAACAATAAACACAGAGGAAGTCTGAAATCACTGATGTTTAGACAATGCAATAGCACTGACGCAGTTGTAAGATGTAGTACTTAACCAGATTTTAACTTGAACTTGAGTTTGAGTTGAACTTTGAGTTGAACTTGAGCATGGCTGAGCAGAAAAATCTTCATTAATCCCAAAGATGAATTCAGTTCCACACTTGTTTGTGTATGTTTATGTTTATGTAAGATAACGTTAAGATAATGTTTATGTATCTAATGTTTTTCGCTATGACTGCATTTGAAAATCAGCTTCATGCAAATATTGTAGCTCTGTTGCATGCCAATATGCATCTTGTATGTTGTTCAAACTATGGTGACCAGACCTATCTGTTTTCACAAGGTTAAACCACAAACCATGACCAGGCTGGAGGTGTGTTTTAGCATGTAAAGCGATTCATAAACATGCTTGCTTATACATTCTCACCTGTGCGAAGACTGGACTTTATATAATAACTCGATCTGGATCTGTGTTTCACTGTGAGTCTCAGTGGCTTATGCCTTGCATATATTTCTTTGCCGTTCACTACTAACATGCCTGGTGACTTGATCTATTTTTTTTTTTTAAGGGAAGATAAACAGGAAGCCTGAGATTCTGTGATCTCTTTTAATAAATAAAAATTCATAATTTATTTTCATAATTTATTTTCTGCTTCTGCTGAGTTTAAACTATTAACAATTTGTAATTGCTGTAAGTAACTTAAAAATATAGGACCTTATTATCTGTTTGTTATACTGCACCCTTATAAGAAGGTTTACATAAGCTAAATAATTAAAAAATTTACAGAACACATATGAAATTATTGAAACAGCAAGGCCAATTTGTTTTCTACTGTTCACTGAAGACATTTGGGTTTAAGATCAGAAGATGAATATGAGACAATCAATCATATTTTCAGCTTTCATTTCCTGGTATTTATATCCAAGTGTGTTGGATATAACAAGGTGCCTCTGGTGTCAGTCCACCAAAACTTTAGGTGAGCAAACTATACAAATCTTAAAATAAACAAAAGTAGAGCACATCCCTTGTTCAGAAAAACTGCCACAATCTAGCAACCCAGTTACATTCCGCATTCTTCTTTTTATATGCTTTTCCATTTTTGTATTTGTGTTGATCCTGAGTTTGGGTTTCTGTCTATGTGGATTTTTACATGAATTTTCCTGTGGATTTTCACATGTTCCCCTGTTGTCTTTTATCCAAGCTTTTCTCTGGGTTCTCTGGTTTCCTTCCATCAAAAAGCAGAAACAAATGATAAAGCAGTTACTGGTAAATGAATGAATATCAGTGATTTTTGTTGCCAAAAGATGGCGCTAAGTCATCATGGTCATATACAGCATCTTGCTCTTGTCTTACATTTGAAGAAAAGCCCTGTTTCTGTGTTTATCAGTGGGATAAAAAAAAAAAAAAATATATATATATATATATATATATATATATATATATATATATATATATATATAACTTTCAAAGAAATGACTTTCAAAGAAAGTCATTTATATATATATATATATATATATATATATATATATATATATATATATATATATATAAATGACTTTCTTTGAAACCTAATAGGGCATTTCCAAATAGATGAATTTTCATGTCAATTATTTGTGATTTTTTGTGAAAAATCAGAAGTTCTTTCTTATCTTCTTTCTTTCTAGCAACTATTTCTTGCATTCAACTGTCTACATACCATACAAGTAATTCAGTTATTCTCAACATAACACACTTTTTGTTAACACATACTAATCTCACATGAGATCTGCAGTTGGCCTTGTCTAGCAGCTACACATGCTGTTTTCAGCAAGTCTCCACATAATGAAGAAAACCTCCCACAGCTTCCTGTGTCTGTGAACTGCAAGTACAAATTGAGAGAAATACAACCAAAGTTAACTGACACCCATTAATAGTGCATCTGTCATCTCTTACAGTCTGTCTTAAATTCTTCATTTTTAAACAGTAACTTGCTGAAATCCGCTTCTTAAAAGTATATTAACCTGCTAGATAATAGCAATCTGTGTCATAACCTCATAACTTGCTGAATGTTTTACTACCAAACAGGTGTATTAAAATCCATTGCAGGTATAATAACAGTGGCAGGTATCATAAATAAGCCTGTTAAGTCTGTTAAATGTGGCTAAAACACTAGCCACTGGAAGTCTTGATGTCTTTTGACCCACTTTTGATTGACTTTAATGTGAAATTGAGATTGGATATCTTTAGCTTAGGTGTCTGTAAACATTTGGCATAAACTGTAAATCACATTTCACAGGAATTTTTGTATGATTTAAATACAAATTTTAATCTTATTTCATTGTTACACCCCATAAATTCTTCTACTTTAACAATTATGTTGTGTATATCTTCAGCTGATCATTACTCTTTCTAAAAACTTGATTGTAATAATCCGTGTACAAAAGGTTTAAACTTCCTTCCTGTTTTCAGGGGCAGTGTGAGACGACTGGCTACCACTTTGTAGGCATGTGCACAAATATTGTGAACAAAGTGACAAATTGACATGTCAGTATAAGTAATAAATACTAAATGTAATAAACAGTAAATCAAAACATACAGCTATCTTCTCTTAATTCTCCTTACCTGTATGCATTTCAGATTGCACATATGAAAATATAAAAATATTTAGGAATGGTTTATGGGACGTAAACAAATTAAACCAAGATAAGTCGTGTCAGATTGTTTACTCCTTTAATGTGACAACAATCTACAAAACAAATAGAAAAATAATAATTAAAAACACAAATAGAAACAAAAGAAAAAGGCAGAAAGTACAATAAACTGGTTGCATAATTGTGTATGCTTTTATAGTAAGGCATGAGACTGTATTCATAATAAAGAATTAATCAGAATCACATTCAGACTCATGTTTAAAAGCAATTATGTCATTAATGAACTGATTCTGATTAACTGGTCTACAAAGTGCTTACAAAGAATTTCGAAAACATTACTTGTACCATGAAATAATGCTACAAGTATCACCAAGTAGAGAAAACTGAGACATCAACCCAAGTGATGTTACCAAAAACAGGACATCCCTCCATAAAATTCAATTAAATTTGATGTAATTTGTATAGATCTTTCAACAATGGGCATTGTCACAAAGCAGCCTTACAGAAAACTATAAATTCATGATATAAAGTTTACATTTATAAATGTATGGCAAGAAAAACTCCCGAGGATGACATTAGGAGGAAACCTTGAAAGGAACCAGACTCATATGGGTGACACCAGATAGTGTGATTAGAAAATAATTATTAAAAACAATAGAATAGCTTCTACAACTGTGTACTGTATGGTCAAAAAGTACAATTGTGTAACAAGAAAATCTGTCCTAGTTTAAATATGAGGTTTATTTTGTTGAAGTTCACAGATGGAGAATTGAGTACAAAGCTGTTCATGGAATTCGCAGGCCAAAGCCATCTTCATGGTTTCTAAGTGGTACCATCTACAGAAATCACATGTATCTCCAGACTGTCCATCCTTAGCAGCAGCAAGTGGTTTCCATGTGATGAGAACTCCAAGCATAGCATAAGTTGGATCATCAAGATAAGTAGGGCATCAAGATGGATCAGGCAGATCCAGGGAGCATAAGGGGTCAGAATCACTGGTATCTCAGTAGTAGTAGTGACAGAGAGAGAGAGAGAGAGAGAGAGAGAGAGAATGCTCGTTGTCACATAATGGTTATGGGCAATGTACATTGTGTGTAGACTGCAAGCAGGGACTCTGGCAAGACTAGCTATGACTGCATAACTAAACGGGAAAGCCAGAAGGTGAACCCTCAAAATCTGCTCCTTTATATAAGAACAAAATTTTTCACAGAAGTCTTGACTAAACAACTATATTTTTCAGCCTAGAATGTTGGACATTGACACCCGGGTCTAAGTCCTGAAGACTAACTGGAAGGCTGTTACATAACTGTGGGGCTTTGAAAGAGAAACCTCTGCCCACAACTCTAGTTTTCACTATAAAAGTAGCAACAAATAACCTGCAACTTTCGATCAAAGAAGGCATGGCACACCATAAAAGACCAAATGATGATTCAAGTACTGCAGTGTGAGACCTTATAGTGCTTTATAGGTCAGTAGTACGATTTTATAATAAATGTGAAATTCAATTTTATTTTGGAGCCACAATGACAAAAGGACAAGAAAAAATCATGGACTTTTACCTACATACCGACAGCAACATTAAATGAGCCTCAGGAATATCTGACAAGTACTTGTCACTTCCTGGATATGACAACAATCTTTATATGTATTTATATGTAATCTTTGTATTCTTTATATGTCTGGGCTGGACATATGGGCATAAGGATATGTTTGGCGGACATATAGGCATAAGGATATGTTTGGTGCATAAACGAGACATTTTATAACCTACAGGAAACTGTACCCACAGTTAAGCATGGTAATAATTATTGACAAATTATCTACAACCTTTTCTACAAACTGTTCTTTTGCTTAGTATGTCACTCACCCCATAGTCCATCATCAAGTGCAGTTTCCCTTTTTCACCACGCCTGCTATCTGACCAACTCCAGGCCTGTTTATGGGTGGAGTGAGCATGGTTGTGTGGTTTTCCCCTTACCATATTGCACTCCATCTGCACTGAATGGGTCTCCCATGGCACATTGGAGCAGAGAACAAACTAGAACAACAACACAAACTAGCCTGGTTGAGCAGTTTTCCTTTATCATACTGTATTCTACACTACAAGTCAGCTGGATTTTATTAATATGTATATATGTGCTAGAGTGGAGCTGCCCTCTTAGTGTATCTACAAACAGAACCCTCCTTTAAAAGCCAAGCAATCTTTTTTTTTTTTTTTTCATCTGTGATTCATTCAGCTTCCACGTCCTCCACTCTCTGATGACTCGAAGCTCTGTGACTACATTCTAGTAGCATGAGTCTTTTCCAGAAACTCTCTTTATGGTTAACCACTGAATCTGGCTCTGAGTGAATGTAAGCTTTAGCTTTTTCCAGATCCCATACATTGCTTGCAGGCTTCAAAAAGTGTGGGACAGCCACCCACCTATGTTCAAGCGCACATGCGATTTGTGCCAAGCACCAAATCCTGTTGCTGTTGCCAATCTGTGTGAAGCCATGATGAAAAAAAATGTGTAGACTATGTAATTACATAAATTGCAGTTCATGAATTAAAATAGTTATTAAGTAAAATATGTTATCTAAATACATATACATTTATTTTAATTCACATGACAAAGTACTTGTAAGTCGAAGTAAATTGTCTTTACTTATTGTAGCACTACACATGAGGTGATTATAGTGTGCCTAGCTGCACAGTCTTAGCAGTCTTCCTCATAACCAAGGACCTCCACCTGTAGTCATACAGTGTAAATTAGTATTACAAACTCTGAATTACTGAACATTTAATTTGCCTGGTATTTTGTTTAGTGTAATGATGCTATACGCATTAATCCTAAAATGAGATATTGAAATTTCCAAAAACTTTTTTGCTAGCTCTCTTTACTTTAGCAACTCCTGTCTAAGCAGAGACTGGGTCTCTACTCAAATGGAGGATGTTATTACTTCAGCTGCCAGCCCCTATAATTGCATTTATATTTATATACTATATAAAGAAGAGTGTTGATGCGTGAGAAGAGTGTTCCTTGAGGCATGGTGGGTCCAGCTGAGCCATACTAGAAGCTTAAAGGTGCAGAGCAAAGTGTAATACATGATTTAAGGTAGCTAGGCACTGGTCCATATCTGGCTTCGTAGGCAAACATCAGTGTTTTAAAGCTGCAACAGGCAGCTATAGGAAGCCAGCTGAGGGACAACAGCAATGGGCTGATGTGGGACAACTTGAACAATTAATTGCAGCTGTATTCTGGACCAATTGCCAGGGTTCAATGTCACATAGCAGCAGACCTGTTATGAGTGAATTGCAGTCGTTCAATCTTAAGGTGACAAAGGATTGAACAAGCACCTGAGTGATCTCAGTGGACAAGGAAAAGATTGATCCTCCTGTTTGTGGTAAGTAGGTTAGTGATATGCACCTAGAAGCATAATTGGTTGTGCAGACCTACCCCAAGGCTTTGTGCACTGTCAGTTGGTGTTATCTGAATGATATCCACTTTACAAGGTGTGTTTCCTTATCATGAACCTTATTGAAGAGGGTGCTATTAAAGGACTTAATATTGCAAGCTGGGCAACCATTGATGGCTTTGAACAGTGAAATGATTTCTGTCACAGAAAAAAAGGCTTTTACTGATTAAGATGTGTATAAAGAAAACCATGCAAGGAGAAAAAGATTTAGGCAATAGCCTTCATCACTTTACCCCAATGCATTATTGAAATAGGTATGTTAATAAAAGTCAGACAGAGATCCAATATATATTATAATAATTTTGAACATTTATACTCATTTATAGTGAAAGGCCTTTGGGAGAGCTACGCTGGCATCTATTTAACTCATATGTGCGAGTCAGGTAAATTTTTCTATAAACTTTATTCACAAATATGTCACAAAGAGACAAAAAAACATACAGGTTCATTAACTCATTATGAAAATGTCCGATGTTAAAATATGAAATCCGAGATAAGAAAACTCTATTGCTTAAGTTACTTTGGGGAAAAAATAAAAACAATGTCTTAATTAAATAACAAGTAATTAACTCATACATTTCTAAAACATGAGGTATAATTTTTGGCATTAAGACAATTTTCCTAATCTGGATTTCTTATTTAACACAGGGAAATGGTAGTGAACGGGTTGTCCATTCTATAGACAATAACCCTTACCCACTCACAGACAAAAAAAAAAAAAATGAAGTCAGTGCATAGTGCATGCCACAGTCTCACACTAAAAAGATGTCAATACTGTCAGTTAAATCATTTCCACGTGCTGACATTTCTCAGACCAGTCTCTAACATTAAGAACCCTCCCAACCACCCCCCAAATATTCAATGAAAAAATATTACATAAATACCAATATATACAGATCAACATGTTTAACCAGGACAACAAAACCAGCCACCAAACTTAACTCTAAGGCAGTTGTTATTCAACCTGGAACATTAGGATCCTGAAAAACAAACTAGTCACAAACTGACTAAATTTGGGAAAAAAAAGACATGATGCCTTACACAGTATGTACAAAGTAAATGTGCTATAAAGTGCAATAAAAGCTAAACGCAGAGGAACAGGTTTTGGGATCTGCTCAGTTGAGTTGGGAAGATGCCGAGGCTGAAGTTTTAGGCCCGGTCACAGATCAGAGTCTCCATCACAAACGTGTTCTCAAAGTGACGGATGCTGTGACACTTCCTGGTCTCTCGCTTGTCGATACCTAGACAAGATGCACAAAGTCAGAAATTAAATGTCTTCCAAATCTGAATACACTGCAAAATATGTAATATTATATTTAGTGTTAAGCCCTAGTTGGTAAAAATACATTTAGATTCGCAGCATTATTTAACACTCATGGCTTATTTTAGACAAAAGTATTTGAGGCCTACACATTTAGTACAAATGCTGTCTAGCCAAACGCGTCATTCTGTCACAACGACATAATCTGTGAAAAGAAGGAGAATCCCTATAAGCCAAACTCCTACACTCCATCAATTGCATCACTTCCTCCTCCCGTGCAGTACCCTACTTGGAGCTGGTTGGCGTACTCTCTGCCTGTGAATCATCCACACATGGATTAATCATGCAGTGGATCACAGTATTACTGCATCCTACACACGCACGCGAGAACTACGTAGCATCAGCCTACACTAATATCAGGTCCAGGTTTCCTCCACTGCCACTACAGCGGAGGCAGACTATTTGTGACGTACAAGGTTTTGCATGCCTGCAAAATGATATGGTTTAAAGATACACTGAATAATCTGCTTGAGTTTCTCTCATGGTTGTCACGTTGATCGCAGCTGAGAAATCAAAGATCAGACAGGAAGTGTTCTCATGTGGGTATGCCCATTCTGGGAGTAATCCTAAGATTGCATCTGCCACATATGTTACATAACAGTGGCTGTGAAATAACATTTTCGTTTGTTCATATTTGTTAGAATGTTACTGAAATTCTGGAGGTGCTGAATTTCCTCTTTAAGTGTGTATCTAGATAACAGCTGAATAGTAGTCACAGGATGTTAGTCCTAGTGACAAATAAAAAGAAACAGAGAAAGAAAAAGAACAACAGGCAGACAAGAAAATAAGCTGTTTGCAAGAAAATTAGGCTAAGTAGCTTGAACTTACGTCTGCGAGAGTTGCGACGTTTCAGCCGGAAAGTCTCTTTGCCGTAACACAGGCGGTGGATAAAGGGACCAAGCTGACGCATGTTTTTCACTCTGCCTGTCACCATCATCTCTTCCTGAACCATGTAGGTCTGTGGTAGGTACATCCCCCTCTGCATGACACATACACAGCAATTATTCATTACAGAAAAGATTGAACTGCTGGGATTTCAGCAAATCTGTGACGTTCTGCTTTTCTCATAACACACTCATTGAGGTTCATATACTTGTAAAAATAAATGTACAATTATATTGGCCTAAAAGACTGACCCAAATTGTTAGACCTAGAGTTTGACCTCAATTTTCTTTATTTCCAGTTTGTACTAGATCTCATTCCATAGAGAAAATTAGCCTTATGCAAATAAAACAGCTTTTCTCCAGTCTCTGGCACATTTCACTTATCATGAAATGCCTATATAAAAAGGCCTTATATGGAGTATGATACAAGACTTGACAGAAGGTGTGACCCAGAGACAGAGAGTGAGAGTCCAAGGAATTAACATTTTACCTGGACATTAATTAGTAGCTCCCACAGGTTTCTGGGAGGCATGACAATGGTGGTGTTGAGCTCAACAACATAGCACTTATCCAACGCAATGTCGTGATATGCTGTGAGGCCCTGTGTAGAGAAGGGGGAAAGACACAAATTAGCACAAATTAACTAAATGAAAGTGACTAATACAGTCCTTGAGTTCTACTCATATCATTGCATATCTTATTCAGAGTGAATGAAGCCACATGCAAGGGCTACTTGGGATTAGACTGTAGCCGAAGAGGTACAGTGCAAAAGGCTAGGAGATTCCCTTCATACCCGGTGGAAGTCGTGGATGATGTCAGCTGGATCGCTTCCTCCGAAGTTGGGCACAGGAACGTTGATCTGCTCGTAGTTTTCCTCCAAGTAGATGCCAACATTCTCTTGCAGCTCCTGTCTCCCTAGCAACGGTGCGTACAGCGAGTCTTCATACATCACCCGACAGTGGAACAGGCTGTCCTCTGGGATCTGTGTGAAGAGCAAATTTAGAACATTTCTTAAAAAAAGAAGACAGAAAGGACGGGATGGAAGACATAGCTAATGAATAATGAAAGGGAGTAAAAATTAAGAAAGATGACTGACAGGGCATATTAGTCATCAGACACAGAATGTGGCCTAGATTATTCTTTTCTTTGTGCATCCTGCATAAAGAAAGCTTTCTCAGACTACTTGACTTAGCATTTATGTGTCACTTAATAATATTAAAGCACTGTTTAATATAAAATATGGCACAATTTTTACCAGTGTCTCACCTGAGGGGTAAAGTAGTTGCGATATACATAGACTGACACAATGATCAGGCCAGATATGAAGATCACCAGGCCAGGAATCAGACACCAGAGGCCATTTACTGAAGACTTCTTAGGCCTGAGAGGGAGGACCAGCTCATCCGGCTGGAAAAAAAGAAGAAGAAATCATTCAGTTAATTTTGCCTGCTGAGAAAGAATATTTTGTGTCATGCAAAATCTGACCAAACAGGAACCACCTCAGATGTCCTATTCCCCCACAGGGTCACCTGATCTCATGCAAACTCAGCAATTGTAAGTCGTGTGATCATTTAAAGATGTTCTTAGTATTGGCTGTGACTAATAAACCAGTTACTAACTATAAGCACAGCCATTAATAACTTTATTGGCATCACAGCTTGTGCTTATGATTCTGTAATCATGAGAACACGATGACACCTCCCTAGCAAATAAGCACTAGTAGCACATATTCTCTGTCTCTCTCTGCAATTTCTCTTTGTGAATGCCAAGGAATTAGTCACGCCACATCTCAAGGAGTCAGGAGGTGCGAACGCCTCCAGTCTCTCAGGCAAGCCTGCCAAGTACGCCATTCTGGCTTCAGCCTACGCTGACTGTACTCACCATGGCAATGGTATAGCAAGTCCACCAGACCTGCTGACAGAGCAAATGTGTGACGCAGCGGCATTTTATTTTAGCCACATACTGTACTTTTTAGTTTATATTTAGAGACATTTCAGTACAGGAGACAGAGATAATTGGAGATGGTCTATGGAAGACCATCTGTATGTCCATGAGTGGGATGTTGCTTCTGGAGTTTCACTTCATTTAAGTTAATTCAAAAATGATAACTTTCTCAATGACATGAAGAATTCAATTATTCTCTCTATCTATGAACAATTATGAGAATATGATATAAATATATTTATTTTCTGTCTTTTTTTTAAATAGCATTTATTCAAACTTCAGAGAAGGACTGAGACCAAATCCTACAAATCCAAAAAATAATAGGGGATCTTTTTAACCTGGATGGAAACTCTCTCTTTTGCTCGATTTATTCAGCTATAAGATAGCTGTCTGTATTTCGAACAGCTGTCTGTATTTCTCTCTGTATTTTTAACAAAACCATCAACCAATATCAGAAAAAGTCATTTCCAGAATGATGTCAAATTATTACCATCTAGTTCATCTATGAGCCCACTTAAAGATGGAATTTCAACAGAAGTACTTTCTCGTTGTAATTAGAGCTATCTGACCCTATTACATAAATTAACAAACAACAAATTACAATAAAATAGTCACTCTACTAGTCACAGGCACACTCACACTAAATCATTGCATGTTAGAATAAACCTGCATTCTAATATAGGCTACTTTTTAACTAGGACAGTTTGCTTTGTTTCCTCCCTACATAATCTTTTCCTTCCACTTAATCCTATTTAAGCTTTAAGCGCTTAGTACATACTAACAAAGATGTAATGGCAGTCTCGACAGTGCTTTAAGGAATCTAGTTTATTTTCTCCAAGCTACCGTAATGCAAAAGAACAATGTGTTCTGGACCATCAATAGTCTACCATTACTACCAATGCAAGCAATGTACTGGTTTGAAAACACCACCATTCTATCATTATATAGTGCTTATCTCATCAACCTATAATTACTGCAATTAATGTGGGGTTTCAATGTAGCTTATATGACACAATATATTAACATTAATATTTCTATTAATTAAAAAACGTATTTTTAAAAATGCACTTAAAGGCAAAAAATCTATATTTACGTCGGATAACAGTTCTTATAATAATTCAGTAGTAGAATATACTTACAAATAATGTCATTAAAAAAAATACCATATAATTGACTTTAAAAAAAAAAAAATACTCACCTGAGAATACGACATGATAATTTCCTCTTTTCCTCCATCCCTCTGTTTTTCAGGCTTCTGCACCGATACGGGCTGAAAAGATATCTTCACCATCTTCCCCTTCTTTCTTTGTATCTCGCAGGTCTCTGCTGGTGCTGAGGAGAGGAGCTGAATACACCACAAGGCTGCGATGCGCTTGATGTGAGCCGCTGAACTGCGCGCGCACTTAAAGGGAATTCCCGACTTCCGGTCTGGTTCAAAGTAAGAGTCGTCCAATCAACGGACGCCGTCTATAAATACCAAACGCCTATAAATAACGGTTTATAGAAAGTGAGCGAAGTCAGTTCATAAAGTGCTGAAAAGTAGACTGCTACAGAGTTGTAAAACTTGAATAGTTTAACTTGTCTTCATTTATAAATAAGTCCTTTTTTTTTTTTTTTAAAGAAAGAGGAAATCAATTACCTACAACACCATATACAATATACACCGATCAGGCATAACATTATGACTCTGCCTAATATTGTGTTGATACCCCTTTTGCTGCCAAAACAGCCCTGACCCGTCATGCACTGTGCATTCTGACACCTTTCTATCAGAACCAGCATTAACTTCAACAATCTGGGCAACAGTAGCTCGTCTGTTGGATCACACCACACGGGCCAGCCTACGTGCATATGAGCCTTGGGCGCCCATGACCTTATTGCCGGTTCACCACTGACCCTTCCTTGGACCACTTTTGAGAGATACTGACCACTGCAGTCTGGGAACACCCCACAAGACCTGCAGTTTTGGAGATGCTCTGATCCAGTCGTTTAGCCATCACAATTCTTACGCTTGCCCATTTTTCCTGCTTCTAACACATCAACTTTGACGACAAAATGTTCACTTGCTGCCTAATATATCCCACCCACTAACAGGTGCCATGATGAGGAGATAATCAGTGTTATTCACTTCACCTCTCAGTGCTCATAATGTTATGCCTGATCAGTGTATATGTATATATGTATCAGTAATCCAAAGTATTTCAGATATTTTGCTTTGTATAGATCAAAGAGTTCAGATTTGTTTTCATTTCATTGAAGAACATTGGTCACCATTGCTAAAGTCTTAACCTCTAGATGGTATGTGCTGAGTTAAAAGGGAAAAGAGACGAGTACCATCAGTGTAACAATAGAAAAGAAAAGAAATGTTTTCAGATAATGTTTCCAAATAGGAGCATGTACAGTGAGTAAAGGACAGGCCCAAATAGCTTTGGAGAACAGAGAACATCCTGTGACTGAGGCTCGAAAACAGCTCAGTATTTTTTCTCACAGCCTACAAAGCATATGTATGTGTTAAAATATTAAAATGTTCTCTGTTAACCTTCTCACGTTACTTCCACTGCCAGATGGGGTGACATTTTCTGATCTTGACACTTTTGACACCCTTTCTGTCCTTCCTATTTTAGGGATGGTCCCACATGGATGCTTTCCAAAAACAGTTCATGTCTAAGACCATTTTTCAACAGATAACTTCATACTGTAGACTTGTACGCAAAGCCTTATTTCTGTAATCTTAAAATAACCCAAGGATTACACTGAAAATCCTTTCAACACACACACAGTATTATTTAACAATTTAGTATAAGACATTGTACACTGGAAAACTGGGAAAGAGTAATGATTTATAGTAACAATTTAAGCAATTTATCTGACTTTTTTTTCTAGTAGGAATAAAAAACAGTGTGCTGTTATGGGAAAATAATCAATGACAGGGTGACGTGATACAGTTCCATCCAAAAGTTAGTCTCGCTCCCGCTCACTGTGTGTGTGGAGTTTGCATGTTCTTCCCATGCTTGGTGGGCTTTCTCTGGGTGCTCCGGTTCCCTCCCACAGTCCAAAGACATGCTTCTAGGCTGACTGGAGTCTCTAAATTGCCTGTAGTGTGTGATTGCATGAGTGAATGAGTGTGTGTGTGTGCCCTGTGATGGGTTAGCATTCCATCCAGGGTGTATCCTGCCTTGGTGCCTGATGACACCTGAGATAGGCACAGGTTCCCATTGACCCGATGACAGATCGGATAAGCGGTACAGACAATGAAATTAAATAAAAAACAAGTTTGCACTAAATGATGTGTAACGACCACAAGGCAACTCACACTTCATGCTGTCATGTAAACTATAACAGCAATAAATGGCTATTTCTTTACCAGCCTGTTTTTCGGGCTCTTATAAATAAAACTAATAAAAAGATTTACAATATTTAATAGTTAATATACACCTTGCAGCCAGAGATGTTAGAGAACATTAATCAACACCTTCTAACCTACCAGATTCAAGATTTCTGTAGTGCTTTGGTATAACCTGTACAAAGGTTATTATTATTAGTAGTAGTATGTTGTTGTAAGATCTTTATTAATTTTACATGTATATCCAATATCCACTCAGCTTTCAAAATCTGATTAAATTTGTGCTCCTATTAGACTATACTAGCTGCAGTGTACGCACAGGGGCTTTTAAGTTGAAATGCTCCTGAAATGGCTGTGCCTTCCGATGCTTATTTTGGGCTTTTACGATGAACGACGCACTCAGATTTGCATCAGACTTCCGGAAGTGAAAAAATAACCTGACATGGCATTCTACTTATATGGACTTATTATAAATTATGACCGTTTTGACGGTGTGTGTGGGAATCCATGATCCTTAATCATTCATTTGATTAGAAAATTGTGGTTTTGAACACCGGGGTGCATTGCACATTTAAATCCAGTGTATTAGATTAATGGCATATAATTATCATTTGTGTGATGTGCCCGGGAAAGAAACATTCAATTACTTGTCATGATAAACATGATGCCAAATGGAGCCAGAACATACAGAACATTGAAGTACAAATACATATCTACAGAGCTACAGCTGAATTCATTGGACTCATTAGTTCATCTTAGTCTCCCTTCAGATATCAAGTGTGCCTGCAAGCTGGCTGTGATGAAAGCCAGTAGCCATATCAGTCCTTTGTGGATCAGATGGAAGACCCCTGATCTACAATATATAAGTTGAAAATGACTCTTAAACTGCTGTCAGGGTTAAGGTGTCCAAACTTATGCAATCTTAAATGCTGTTAGGAGAGGGGTGTCCAGTCTTATTTGCATGGCTGGTGTGGGTACAGGTTTTCATTCCAATTAAGCAGGAGCCACACCCAGTTCCACCAGTTTAATCAGGTGATTTTGGCTTCCACTAGACTCAGGTTGTGGCTTCTGCTTGGATGGAATGAAAACTTGCAACCACACCAGACACCCTTGTCTTATGATGTCATAAATACCTGGGTTTTTTTCCTCCCTGGATTATTTTGGACTACAACTCTGCTTGTTTAAATATTTCTCTGAGGTTTGAAAGCTGGACCTATGAACGTGTTCCCGGTCAAAGGTTGCATCCACACCACACAGACTGCTCTCTCTCATTACTACATAATGAACAGTTTGTTATGTTAGTACACAGTTATACCCAATAACGTTTTGTGGCCTTGGACGTAACCAGTGGATTCATCATGGAATAGCATCTTTTTAGCACTTGTTAATCTTCAAGCCACTCTGTAATTGCGTCAGCATAACAATTAGGCTTCTTACATCATAGCTTATATAAAAATAGGATGTCCTCGAAAGCTGCGTAACTGGGACTCCTGTCATGAAAGCATACCCTTAGTGCACAGCAGAGGGCAAGCGTTTTATTCTTTAATCAGATAATAATAATAATAATAATAATAATAATAATAATAATAAAAGCAAGTGGTTAATCTGAGGGGCATCTAGATAGCAAATCGTTAAAACACTTAATATTCTAATTCATGTGAAACCTTTTATTGATTACATTTATTGTAGTTATTCATTAGTTGCAGGTAAATACACGAATGGCACATTAGAGGCAATAAACCAGAAATGGCTAACTTTTGTCTGGGGTTTATTTATGCTCTGTTCTGATTGGCCATTCACATTCAGTACAAATGTTTGTATCTTTCAAATCATTCCCAGATCTAATTTAACTAATAAAAAGCAACATCCAACATTATCACTGGTTAACATCCACTCTTCTCCTTCATCTTCTTCTTATTATGTCAGTTGTAGTAGTGATAGTAGTCTATTGTTGTTGTTTGATTTACACAAACGTAGGCCTATATGACTGAACAGAGTGCTGTACTGGGACAGGGAATTGAATCGTTCCCCTCCAGTACACACTTTACAGGGTGGGTTGGTTTTCGAAGGCGAGACAAAGGCGCTGCATTTGATTGGCTCTCTTTATGCGCGAGCTCGCCGTCAGCTCTCTCGCGCAGTCCGTGCTCCATTCACATGTAAATCAGGCTCCATAAATGCACCCCTTGGTCGCCCACTTTTGCACAATACCCGCCTCGCTTGTTAGCACCGTGTGTAGACCTTTGTTTCAGACTGCGCTCGCCAGCCATCTGCCCTCCATTCAGGAGTCTTAACGGCACTGCCTCGGATATCGGAAACAGCAATATGGCCCCTGCCTCCCGCAATGGCAAGAGTGAGGATGACTACTGTGGGATCAAAGGAGACAGAAAGGTACGAACAGTTCTGTGTGTCCTTGCTATCGTGTCCGGCTTCGGTGGTGTTTGCAGCGATGCTTAATTCTATGTAATATTCCATCTGTGCAGACGAGAAAGCCCTTGGTGGAGAAGAAGAGGCGCGCCCGCATTAATGAAAGTTTACAGGAGCTGCGCCTGCTACTAACCGACTCGGACGTAAGTTGCGTTGATCACTTTTCCAAACTTTGACGCCTACACATATGATGACAGCTCGTTTTCTCCATAACAAGGACGCAAAACTACTCTTACGCTCTTTGTGTCATCCTTAGGCGCAGACAAAGATGGAGAACGCTGAAGTCCTGGAAATGACCGTGAAACACGTGGAAAGTATTCTTCAAAACAGAGCGAAAGGTGAGTTATGCGTGGGCATGTAGCAGTTGCCAGTGCATGCTCAACTGTTAAAACAAAGCCTAAACTCTATCAACTTTGAGATTAAGACCCTCATTTGTTTGTCTGTACTTCAGCAGCTGACAGCATGAATCGTGAGGCGAGTGAGCGTTTCGCCGCCGGTTATATCCAGTGCATGCATGAAGTGCACACGTTCGTGTCCAGCTGTCCCGGTATCGACGCCACCATCGCGGCGGACCTGCTCAACCACCTCCTGGAGTGTATGCCTCTGAACGACGAAGATCGCTTCCAAGATCTGCTTTCTGATTTAATGGGAGACTGTGTGAACGGTGGGGCTTGGCCGGGCGAGGGGATGTACGCCGTGCTGTCCCCGCGCGAAGGAAGTGCCAACGGCAGACCTACAGATCTCTCACCGTCTCCGTCCAGCACATCAAGTGACGACCTGTGCTCGGACATCGACGAGACTGACACCGAGCACAGTCACGTGGACAGTCGGGACGCTCAGGATAATGTGCCCACTGTGTTCTACTCTAAATCAGTATGGAGGCCCTGGTAGAGCTGGTCACAAGCCTTAAACACAGTCGTGAGATGTATGCAACAGAACCTGTGTAGCTGTTAGTGCGCAAGTTATTATGTAGCTCAGAAAGACTGGACATGATTTTTTTGTGAGATTTTAGCTGGTTATGGAAATGTCTTTAACAGTTCTGAAAAGCTCTTCATGGTGAAACAGCCTCGTGTCAACCTAACAACACTGCAACATCAGCATCTTTGTAGCGTATTTAAGTGTTTTTTTGTATAAGCTAAATTAAGACGACACTGTTTTGATGAGTATTTCTAGGAAGTGCTTATCTGTATCTTATTATTGTAGACAAAAATGTAAATATTTCATTGTTGCTGTAGATATATGGATGACCTATGCGTTTTCTTCATTAAAAAAAAACATGAACACTCATACCTTTTTGATTTATTATTTCTTTTTAATCATTATCTTGTGGGACAAATGTAGACTCTGCATTTTACTCCTAAGTGTGCGTGTGGTTAAACTGTTGAAGCATGGACGTCTCATAACAGAACTGGGGTCGCTATACTTACACGTCATCAAACTTCACACACTAGCAGGACGCTATTGAAATCAGTGAATAGGCTTCTTAGACAGAAAACAAAAAATTTACAATTGAAATAAGCAGAGGTCAAGAGCACATGGGGTGCATCGTTCCCACACTTATGCAGACTGAAGGTGAGAAAGCACTCTTTGGAGTTTGCAGGAAACCCCACACCTCTGATGGTCGGTGCTCCGGAGCTGACAAACCCAGCTGTCATTCTTTCAGAGCCTTTTGGAGCTTGACTGGCTCACACATTATAAAGCACTGTGGTCATGGATAATACAGGTTTGTAGGAAATTGTAGCACATAAACTGCAGTGAGCTATATCCGAAATACTACTACACTAAACACTACACTAGCTGCAAATTATTCTGACAAGGTATATTATATGATATCCAGCTGTCTGTCAGATACTCTTGATATAAATGAGAAGAAATGCATTTATGAGACACTTCAATATCCTTCATGTATGAGACACTTGCGCCCCCCCCCAGAGTATCATTTATTTATTTATATCTTTATACTGTACAGAACATTATCTACATTTTCACAGCACTCTTCTTACTCTGAATTAGGCCAAGGACTCAAGGATAAGCCTAAATGAAGAGTAAAGAACTATATGAACTGAAAAGACCTAAACAGGACGTGTTATAGGGCTGAATACATGCACGAAACAAGCCAAACTGATCCTAGACATACACTGAGAAGTACAACTAACTCAGAAACTGACCCAGGCCTTACATTTCGTTTTCAAAACAGACTCTAGGTTAATAGTTTCCAAATACTGCAAGTAAACATTAAAAATCTTTGTTCTGCCTACTGGCATCACAGATATAACAGATACAGAGAGAGTAAAGTGGGTAGGCTCAGTAAGAAGTAGTGTATGATTCTGAAGAACTAATATCATGACCTACTCGCAGATTAACCGGATAATAGTTTGTAGCTGCTTGATGATCTGGTCAGTGTGGAATAAAAACGTATTAACCTTTTTCAAATCCACATTTGGAACTTCGCGGACTGTTGTCAGCTTGTAAGATAACCTACTCCTCTGATCAGGAGGATTATAGTGGCGTCTGTGAGGTGCCGACTTTAGTGCCGTCCGGACTTTAACACCTCGCGCTCAAATAGGCTGAGGTGTGAACGACACTCACGTCCCTTTCATCAAAGGCAGCCGCATCCTCTTCACGTCGCGTCCAGTCTCTGCGCCCTCAGCGACGCTTAAAGGGCCACTAAAAGACTGTAGAGAGGCTGTACACCGGAACAGCGTTGTCATAAAAACAAAACTACTAGGAAATGTCGTTTGTGCTAGAAAAAAAAAAACCCCAACGCGCTTCATTTTGAGCATATGGCACCGAAATGGCTCGAGTTACACAGACAACGGTCACCTCAGCATCATCTGATTTAATCTGACTCTAAACTCACTTTGGGGTTTGGGTTTTTTTGGGGTTCTCATTTGTCATTTGCGTTGAGAAAATACCACATAAGTTTCAAAATGCAAAACAAACAAAACAAACAGAAGACCTCAAATCAAGACACAAGCATTTTTTTCCCTAAAAAATAATATTTTATTTTTTGAAACAAAAAGTTCCTGTATAACACTGACACAAAAAAAAAAGACATGTACTTTAACCTGCAATAACTGTTGTGCAAACTTCCCTAGGTGTAGCTTAAGAGAAAAATATTTTCAATCAATAACTCTTATTAGCAAAACGATCTGTTAGAAAAAATAAATAAATAAAGAGACTTTGTGATCTGGTTCACGTTGTCAAAAGTGCTGTGGTTATTGTGGGTTAGGATACTTAATAAGGAGAAAAATATATTAATATTTACTTCATATAAATTGAATAGTAATATATTCAGATGTTGTTAAGTACAGTAAGAGGCAGATCTGGAAATATCCAATGTCTAAAGCTATCAGGTAGAATTTTATTTCAAAACTATATATTAGTTTCTTTCCTTGGGAAAAGAATTAAACCCCCCTTTTTTTTAACATCTCTGTACCACAACTGTCTGAAAACAGATTCTTCTGTGAGCTTATACAGTAACTTATATAAAAAATATACTAAACTCTTTTCATTGCACTAGTTCTGGGATTCTTGTGTTCAGGGTTTAATGAGGCAGTAAAAAGCTTGGTCTTTAGTATTTAGCTGGCAAGTTGTGTTTTCTCCTGTCCCATTTCTCTGATGTTCATATAGTGTAATAGCCAATAATTGCTATTAATTGTTATAATTAACACCTTTTTTTATCTTTTCCAGCAGAAATGCTTCTGTACCTTCTTTACACATACAAGTTGTTGAGGTATTCAAGGACATTTGTAGGGTAAAATTATAGAACACAAAATATGACATTCGTATGTGTTTTTCAAGATTCACATAAATATCTTAATATAACAAGCATTTACAAGATACATTTCAAGAATACTTTTTAGTCGCAAGGACATTGTCTTATAACAACCTGTAGTCTAGGAATTTCACTAACAGACATTCACACATGCGCACACACACACACACACACGCGCATGCAGACACGCACATACACACATAAGGTGCACACACACACACACACACACACACACACACACCTCAGAGAACTCCATAAACTTCATCAAAAGCAATGCTCTTCAAGATCAAAAGCTCTTTTCATCTAAACATATAAACATCTATGGAAATGTTTTTTTTTTAAACATAAACTTCTTGTCCCAGATCAGCACTGTGTGTGTGTGTGTGTGTACAAGCTCTCCATTACGTCTGGTCATGTGCTGTGACATCACTGACTTCAGATTCTCCCATGTGCAGGTCTGGAAGTTCCGCCTCTACCAGCGTCTCTGTGACCCCTTTACAGCCAATACACGCCTTTACAACATGCAACACATAACACATACTTAGTTTAGCTCTGTCCTACACCAGCATCCTCACAGCAATTACAGAACATGTACAGACTCAAGCATATTTACATATTTTACACATAATTATAGGAAGAAGCCTTAATTTTTTTTCCAACAGAAAATGACCCTTTAGTCAGATGCGCAAGAGAGCAAAATTGGCTGTAAAAAATCTTAAACTTAAACTAAATACCATACGTGTCTTAGAAATGTGATTAACGCTTTTTTACATTTATTTGTCTGTCATTATTTACAATAATTTACACCAAGGAAAACAAACCTGCATAAGGTAATGTTTTAAACCTATACTTATACAGAGATGAGAGACTTCTGAGCATTTAACTGCTAAATGTTTGTCCCGCATTTTGGAAACCTTGGTTTAAAATGAAAGCATGTGTTTTTAAACCCAGACAAATATAAAAGTTTCCATTCAACTTTCTTTATGAGACTAAGGAAGTAATAGTATTACCAGTTATACTACTTGTCAACTTGCGTAATTAGGAGAAGTGTTTTACTCTTAGGTAAATTAAATATATTGGCTTTATATTTTGGTTACTTAGCGGATGCTTTTTGGACTAGATGAAAAATCTGTCTGTTTGAGAAGCACTTTTTCTTTGTGTTCACCTCAGTGTTAATGGCTTTGGGTAGACCTCCTCCTCTCACCCAGGGATGAACCTCAGCCAGCTCTCTCTTCTGCTCCTCAGAAAACCGTGGCTGACTCTTCTGCATCTGCCTCAGTTTCTCCCGGTCATCCCGCAACACTTGCTGGATATCACTAAAGAGACATAAAACAGAAGATAAAGCTTGTGAACATACATCAAAACATTTTATTCCAACTAAACATCAGGTAATCATAGTAATTTGGGAATAGACATCACATCACATCACAGACTAGATCATGTGATTGTTTAACCATTGTGGATGGGTTTGTTCTTTCTTCACACACAAAGTGTTTTTTTGTATGTGTGTGTTTAAAGCTAATCAAAGAGGAAATGGTTGTATCACTCCTCCTCCCAAGAAATATCAAGACAGTACCTTCAAATTATAGTTTTATTAACAGTGTGGGTCCATATGAACTCTCAGAGTAGAATAATGCTCTGGTTACACTACATCCTCTTACATTAATATAAATCTGGTGTGCAAATTCCACTTCATCAATTAAAAAATTTCTGGGCCAGTCCCTTAAATCTAAATTGCATAGTATAAAATGAGATGTAATGTAGGTCGCTCTGGATAAGGCATATATGCATTAAATGAGCATATATGAATGTAAGAGTGCTGTATTCTGCACACATGCACTGTTTTGTGTTGTTTTTGTTTTGTTTGCACTGTCTTTTGTCTTGCACAGTTTGCACCAGGTTGCTGCATTGCACTTTATGTAGCTAGGACAACTACTTTCTGTCATTAGCTCTGTAATGTTTTGTTTTGTAGCTATATGGAGTTATGTTGTTTTGTGTAGCACCAGAGTCCTGGAAAAACGTTGTCTCATTTCACTATGTACTGCGTCAGCTATATGTGGTTGAAATGACAATAAAAGCTTCTTGACTTGACTTGACTCTTAGCATAATGACTCAAACACCCAAAATACTTACATTTGAATGAAAACTAGCTAGACTGTCTGAGTAGAAAACTGACTAATCCTGCCAGAATGGCAGATCTCCCATGAGATGCTGTCCTGACTGTAGCCCACAATACATACATTTCATCTTGAAAGTGCAAATGTATATAACTGTAGTTTTATTGAAAATGCAGCACAAGTTTATAAGCTTACTTTGACCTGGCAAACTTGCAAATGATTGTTGTAATCTTTTAAACCAAGAACAAAAGCTTGTCTGCTATTATTCAGTAACTCAAAATACATCTACATGCAACACAAGCATACACACACACACAGACAAATGCACCCTCCAGCACACACAGCCGTTGGACGTGTCCAAGCACACACTGCTGCCCCCTAGTGAAAGCAACAATAGCGCATGATACAATTGCATAAACAACAAAGCTAGTAATGACCTCCAATAATTTTTGATGCAATGTTTGACTGTTAATATGTATATTCCTACATTCAGCAAAAGTTATGTGGTTTACAGACACAGATCTCTAATTAAAATAAGTGTATTATTATTAAATTAATTTCCTTTTGCCCAATGTCTGCCTTTTTCTCCCCCATATGCTTTTCACATCATAGAACAGGGATCATTAATGTTTTTCTTATAAAGGGGGACAAGGAACAGCATTTGTGCTTTTGAGCTTTTTTTTAGAGCAACCTCACTCACCGAGAGGGCAACTGGTATGTCATCATTACACCCTTGTCCACATTGGCAGCCAGAAGCCACAGAGGATCCTGCAGGACATATTTAATCAAACTCTCACTCTCCTCTAACTCCAGTGATCCTGAAACACCACCTCCTGGTCTCTGGGCCTTTAGGGACTTCTGTGAAGAGTCCACACTGCCAAAGTAGTTACTGCTGTTATTGCTGGTGTGACTGCTCCCTGTATAAGATACAAAGAGAAACAATGTCTGAGAGAGGGAGTGGACTGAATGGCATAAATAAACTCCAGAAAAGAGGGAAATAAAAATGTAAATAAAATATAAAGGTATATAAAAAAAACTAAAACACTGCAAAAATGCTGCATTAAATAAGTAGGCTCATTCATAAGGCAAATATTTGATATTTGACAATATAACAGTATCTGGGGTAGGCTTCCTGTTTAGTTGCAAATGAGGATTATTATCCGCAAAAGTGGAACAGTATTAAAAATAAACAAGAAAGATCTAAGAGTTCAACTCAGTGAACATGCAGAATCTTTTTGGGGTAGAAATTGTTTAGGTAAATCTAAACGGAAAGGACTACTGTGTCATAAAATGAACTGGCTTTGTAAAAATAATTCTAAAGAATAATAAATAAATCCTGTCATGTTACTGGGATCTTTTCTGTGCACTTATAAGTGCACTCAATTGCCATCAGGAGAATTCTGCAGCACTGAATGGTTTTGGTGCTTTTGCATATTATAGGAGATTTTAAAATCATTGTACAATTAAAATCCCGTAAAAACAAAAGTGAACTTATAATTTATAATTCACTTATAATGTTCTAAACACAGAGAATAGAGAAATGAAGTTTATAGTCACCAGTTCCACTAGCAGATCCACCACTTCCACATGCTGATGTGCCGCACCCATTGAAAGCAGAACCCATGGACCCGGATGTGGCTGACCCTGTACCGGAGCGAGAGTCCTCCAGCATGAGGATGTCCAAGAGATCACTGGATGAAGAGAAAGCATCACAATGGTGTAGGTCTTCTGCATGTTCCTGCAAAACAACACACAATAAAAAGACACCATATGTTAATATGCCATAAGTCCTCTTTATTCATTGTTATTATAATTTGATTTATTAAAAAAGATTTGTGTATTTGTTGAAAAATATTTGCCCCATTCCTGATTTTGTCTAATAGCAAATGTATTCAGGTATTCACTCACCTTTCTGTGTAAAGAAAATCTGTATAGAGCATTATTATCAATTTGTTTTTTTGGATAGATTTGTTGAAACCCATGAAAAGTGTCTGGAATAAGCTACAAAGCTTTTACTGCAAGTCTGGGAATCCATTGAACCATTATATTTTAAAGAAAACACTTTGGTTTGCACGTATTAACTTTAAAGGGGCAAATACTTTTTATTCTTTCAATTTCAGTAACTGCTTTACATCTATGGGGAAAACAGGACAAAAATAAATAAATAAAAAAAATAAAATAAAAAATAAGGTACATAATAATGCCATCTGCTGGCAAGAGACAGTATGAGCAATAGAAGACAGAAATGAGAAATCAGGTCCATACTGGTTCTTTGTCTGTCTTGGTCTGCGTGCCAGCGCTTGCTCCCTTCTCCACTGCAGTGCTCCCTTGAGTACCAGCAGCGGTTGCCGTGGTTTCCTGTCTTTCATTTGAGCGCTGGCTTTCCTCCAGCTGCAAAAGGTTGAGTTGCAGTGGTGAACTACACCGTGACTGGAACAAGGGTGGAGATGATTGGTCCCGACCACCCAGTGACTCAGGGGTGGAGCTCCGTGAAGGTTCCTCCCTTGTTTCTGGTTCTGCAGACTTGGGTTGCTTGTCCAGTGGCGTGAAAGGGAATGGCTGAACTGGAAAAGCGTTTTGTGGGGCGAACTGCGCCTGTAGAGGAAATGTTGTCTGAGGTTGGAATGGAACCTGAGAGGGTGGAAACAAAGCCTGTGGGACAGTAATTGAAAAAACAATTAAAAAAAATTCTTATTAATGCTATTAGAATAGAGAGTATTAAAAAGACAACTGAACAAGAGCTTAATGTCACCTGCTCAGGGTAGAAAGGCTGCCGAGGGGCACTTCCTAGTTGTGGAAACATATAGTTGGGCAGCACAAGTGCCACCATGGGCGCAACAAGAGGGGCAGGGAATTGTGGCTGCATGGGTTGCATGGGGAAACGTGGATTCTGAGACTGGCTGTCTCCGAATGCTGAGAGTGGAGCATCAACCCTGGATGGCATGGGATTGGTCCCTGGATACACCTGGTGGGGATATGAAGGCACAACGGCAGGGTATGCGATGGGAAAGGCAGACTGTGAGGTTTCTGAAGGAGACCATGAAGTCTGGTTCAGTCCTTGCAGTTCTTGTCTGAACAGCTGCCTCCTGTGTGAGATGGTACTGTCGGATGATTCGTTCTGTTTGATGCGCTTTGTTTTGGACTTTCTGTTGCGTCCCCCACGGCCAGTGGCAGGTTCTGCTCTTCCCCCCTGCTTACCAACACGAGACGGTCCGGCTGTACAAAGAGAGATCACAGCATGAACTGAATTCTGAAATCTGCTTGTTCACAAAGTGTTGATTAATTTTCCTTAACTGCAGCTCTGACAGCAGTGCCACCTGAAATTCATATATTTATGTAATTGAGCTTGTACTAAAACATTATCATTTATATAATAACAACAGTACCACAACAGACAAGCCACATAATCTAATAACATATACATGTCTTATAATAGATGTTGATATGGCAAAGTTTTTCATAAAGAGATGTCTAACCAGAGACTTTTCTGTAACATGGCAAGCAACATTTTTTTGGCATTTTTTACTTTTTTTTGAGAGAAAAGAAAAGAGAGACTGGTGAAAGAATGGCTTTTTATAAACACAATACTAGACAGAAACTTGCCTCACAGACACAATGTTAAACGGTACAGTACTGTAAATATATAATGTGTCACTCATGAATAAATTCCAAATCGTAATAGCTGACAAACTGCTATAGTACAAGGAAAATGAAGCATTTGCTGTAGGACATGCTGCTATAAGAACATCAACTTTAGATTTTCTTTCTGTGACAGCATGCACAGTCATGCTTTATTCCTTAAATAGAATATCTCATGAAATGTTAATGTTCAGTCTTGATGTTTGGGTGATTAGCATTTCCAGGTTCTTGACCTGCACAAAAAGAGTTTAAGAAGATCAATTACTCAGAATAGGTTGTTAGTCAGTTTGCCTGCATTTGTGTTAATTATGCATATACCGGTAGCTTACATTTTGCGATAACATAGCTAGGTAATCTTAACAAGAAGGCAATCAAAAAAAGAACTAAAAAATTAAATGAAAGATTACCATGGGCTCTCATATTCAATCAACAAGAATCATACTGTACTAACTGTAATCCCCCAACTAATTGTCTAGGTATTTATAAATTTACTATGCCTTTAAAAAGTCTTCTTGTATCATAGGTTTAGCAGGAACCTGACCCATCTTTGAAGCTTTCATTTCTTCCCGCAGGCTATACTTAGGAAAACAGTGTTGCCAAACTAACAGCCAACATGTTGAGTCAGGGCTTACGCTGCTAGGGTGGCACTTCACCTACTCCCACTCTTTCACTGGTACATGGACTCGGAATGTACTTATTTGGGCTTTAGTCAAAACATGACTGTTTCGTCCAATAAATTAATGAGCTCTGTTAAAAACTGCTTTGCTGAGTGAAATTCACAGTGACGTTTTATATAGTGTTTGACAGAGTGTGAACTGTGCCTCCTCACTTCTGCTTATTTTCAGCTCAGTTGACACAGATTGTCACTAGATGAACTAGATGAAGTTTTGCCTTGCTAAATGAATTTGAAATGAATCTTACTTTAACTAGATGATAGATGGATAGGACTGAATTTCAAACACTGATGATTTTATCCTCACCATTGGATGTGGCCTGTCCTTTCTGCTTCTCCAGGTAGTCTGCTTTGAAAGTGTGAACACCTCTTAGCTCCTTGAAGCGGTTGAGAAAGGCTTGTTCTTCCTTCTGTGTATGTGCTGCCAGCACCTGCTTGGTCAGGCCTAGTTTCTTATATGCTTCTCTTTCCTGGCTGGGAGGTGAAACTGTGGCAGAAGGAGTGGCTGGAGTGGGGCCTTCTGCTGTGTCTCCAGCACTGGGGCCATCCTCAATGATTTCTGTGTGATGAAAACTAGGTCAAATTCATGTTCATTCATTGTGTTAAGCAGACTTGTTCGTTTAGTGTACACAATACACAAACTCTATCCCTGCAGTTTTCACTGATCAAATATGTTCCTGTTCAGGCAAACATGCTAAAACAAGCTTGCATTATGTGAACCATTTATTTATTTATTGAATCCCTGCTATAAACTATACAACTCAGGAACACTATTCTTGAACAGGATGGCTGTTTGCCCCCTAGTGGTAGTTATATATAATTTACATTGATCACAATATTATACTGTCACTAGCTGAGTAAGAAGCACCTTATAGACATACACTACCACTCAAAAGTTTGGGATCACTTGCATATTTCAGCTTGATTTCAGCTATGGAGGAAGACTCCATCAGCCAATCAATCTTATGGGAGATGTTCCAGGAAGCATGTGTTGAAATCTCATCAGATTATCTTGAAACATTGACAGCTAGAATGCTCAGGCTGTAATTGCTTCAAAAGGTGTTTTTTTGTTGTTGAAGAAAACATTCATCATTTCCATCAAGATCATTATTTCTAGCTCTGACATGTCAGCATGTCCTGTTCTTTTGCTATATTTTCTATTCAGACTAATTTTGTGTGTTTCCTTGGAAAACAATAAAATCTTTGAGTGATACCAAACTTTCGAGCGGTAATGTATAAGTCCACTTAGACACATAACAAGGAAAAGTGATGGCTGAAGGAAAGTTATCTGTTAGTGATACTTTTACTACAACCAACCACAGCAGGTCAGTGTGAAGAAATAGTTCACCCAAATTATAGTTACTGCTAAATAGTTCACTGCTAGCTAGCATTATAGCAACAGTACCGATGCAGTGAATTTTTTGACTCAGTAAGCTTTTCCAGGTATATTTCAGGACTGTATTGCTGATTAACATATGTGCTTTATCTACCTGACTCTGGTTGGGGTTTTTTGTCTCCGACATGTACGATGGTGCTACTATAGCTGCACTGGCTGGTTATGGAGACAACACTCTCAGCTTTGCTGGGCAGTGCCAGGGGAGTGAGTGAAGTGCCCACCACGCCTGAGCTGCTCGGCTTCTTCGACACATCCAAAGGTGAAAGACCAGCTTGGTTCTTCAAGTGTCCAGGTGCTAAAGTATTAAGAGGGAAGAAAATATTTTATTTTTAATATAATAAGGATATTAAATAATAATTACATAATAAAAGTTCATGACTGTTGAAACATAAATTAATAATAAAGTGTTAAAACCCTTTTACACTTTTATTCAGACCCTATTATTCAGCTTTACTGGAACTGAAAAATGAAATGTTTCAATTCTCTACTTAAGTAGGGCAACGTTATATGAAATATTTGACTAATTTTGTTCATTATCAAAAAATCTATTGATACACATATTCTGTTAACCTGTTACTGCTGTTGTAATTACTGCTAAAACTTGTGGGTCATATAATGTAAATGATGTTAGTCTTGTGTATTGTATCATAATGTAAAGCATTATCATACTAGTACTTACTATATAAGTTAAGTAATGTTCTGATATTATTTGACTATTAAATACTGCTGTTATAATGTATAACACTGTGTCCCTTTTTTATACTGACAGCAAAGATTCTGCATTTCATACATTAAGCAAGTGTATTTACAACACTGCAAACTACAACAATCAGTTATAAAAGTGAAAGTGAATAACATTGATTATCTTCTTACAATGGCACCTGTCACTGGGTGGGATATATTAGGCTAGGCAGCAAGTGAACTGTCAGTTCTTGTTGAAATGTTGGAAGCAAGAAAATACACAGGTACATGTGTGACCATGTGTGACATGGCACCAGGATACACTATGGGAAGAAGGCAAGCCAGCAGAGGGAGTGTGATGTCACAATATTAGACAGGTGGTTTTAATGTTAAGGCTAATGTCTATAGCTATGGCTAGTTCATTCCTATGTGTTATTTATCCAAAAATCACAATGCTAAATATTAATTAAATGCTTTGACTGATGCAGTGCAATTTAAAGACGTATACGTGATTGTAGAGTAGTTGCTTATTTTTGAACAACAGAAAGTAAGTACATTCTGTTCACCTCAAATGAAAGTCAACACTGAACACTCAATTCCACTTCTGCAGCAAATGTGGTTAGTGGTTAAGAGGCATTGTAGTGCATGTTTTTCTACCTTCAGCCACCTGCATAGAGCTTTCAGATGACTTCTGTTTGTCCTCGTCTGAGTTAGAGGAAGTGGTGTTGGAAGAAGACTGGCATTTACGTTTGACTGTAATAGGCACATTGCAGCTCTCTAAATACCTACAAAAAAAAGAAAAACAGAAAAGGAGAGGAAAAGAGAGAGACAGACAGACAGAGTGAGAGACACAGGAAAAAAGAGTGAGAGAGAAAAAGATACAGAAAAGTTATTCATCTAAGAGAAATCATTCATCCATCTTCAGTAACTGCTTTAACCAGGTCAAGGTTACAATTATATGTATACAGGTTAAGGGGTCTTTAATATGAAAAAATATCATTTCCAAACCAAAAATAGTGATTGAAAGATATGATTGTAAACAGACCCATGGTTCTCAAAGTGGGTTCAAGGGACACCCAGGAGTAAAAACATACAATATACTTTAAAAACAAAAGAAACTATTAAAGAAAAACAATTTCAAGCATTTGAAACAGCAAAAAAAAAAAACAGCATCTTGCTGTGACCTTGATCCTATTAGGATCAATTCCAAAATTTGTTTATCTGCTGGTAACACTGATAATTCTATATAAGTCCTACAAAAACTTAGCCACTTGTTCTTATGAAACCAATACAGATGGACAAACTGAAAACATAGTAACTCCACCACCTAGTGGCAGAGGCATAAAAAACATATATGAATCCAATGAACAGCCAAAATATTACTGCATACTTAAACAATGAGCTTAATGTTTTCGTACTTGAATTATTTTTGCAGAATAGATATGTTCTGAAGGGGTCCACTGATAAGTGTGTACAGTTTGTTTTTATTAATTATTATATTATTATTATTATTAATTATTATTACTGATTATTTTTTACAGTTAAATAATTGGGAACAAAGTGAGCTAGACAATTAATTATATTGCAATTAAAAGTCTGTTAACAGATCATAATAAAAAAATCAGCTAACAAACTTTATTAAAGACTAAAATCCAACAGATAATCCAAAATAAATAGTAAGTGATAACAGCTTATTATCACAATGTACCTAATTACACTATCTAGGCAGCTGATCTGCTGGTATGAGTAGACTGTCTGGTCTTTTAATGTGAGTTCTTCCTGTAACGTGGCCTGCTGCTCCTCCACACTCTCTCTCCAGTTTAATGGGCATGCCGAGTCTTTGGGCCGAACTACCGGACACTTCTGGAGCAGTTCTGCTGGAGAAAGTGAGTGATTTAGGCCAGAGGTTATTCACAGTCCCCTCCAATCCCTAGAAGTTTGCACAGCTACAATTACTCCTATTCACAGAAGCATATCCAGGAGCAGAGGCATATTTGTACTTACTGCCTGGACTCTTTTTAAACTGCTGTCCCTGATTCTTCTGCATGTGAACGCCTTTACAGATCTCCTGAAACGTTCTCTGTGAAAAGAAATTAAACATGAAGGGAAAGAACATTAAACATGAAGGGAATACAGGCTGCACTACAGACTGTATATATACAGTATATGGTGACCAAACATGAAAGCAGTTGAAAAGTAAAATGTAAAATGTAAAATATGTCTATGACGTCCTCTAGTGGCTGTCAGCAGTACAAAACAAAAATTCTTTAAACCAAATCCATAACTGGTAACTGTGCAGCTACACATGAAACATATGTATAATATAAAGTATAACATATTCTATAATATATGCAGTGGCAAAAAAGTCAACCTTCCACATTGGAATTCTGGGCTTATTTAATTTATAATTACAAATAAACAGGCAGATTTAAAATTCTGAAATATTTAAAATATCAAAGAAATAATGCTGAACATATTCAGTATTTAATAGTCAAAATGCTGTATAATTTCTAGGTCCATATTTAAATGTAAGCAATTGCAACATATTTTTTTTTTTTATGGCTGAAGTAATGATGTATTATTGGATGTCTGAGGCATCATTTAATAGCCAATGGGCAATGACCATGCCTAAAACAGAGGACTGGTATCAGACTGGAATGTCACTCATACCTATGTAAATATGTGGGATTCTCACTAACATTTTTTTAAATGTATAATACCTTGGTTAAGCACATCCACATCATTCGGTCTATTAACAAATCATCTTTCTTTCACAGTGGTAGAACTATAAAAGGTCTGAAGATTTCAGTGCATGTCTTATGTACATGCTGTTAAAGATACACTTTGTGGCCAAATGTATGTGGATACCTTATCATCACATCCACATGTTAAACATCCCATTCCAATACTATGGGCATTAATAGGGAGTTCGATCCTTTAACAACCTCTACTCTAATTTTGGGCCCACATAATCAGGTGACCAAACATTTGCAATATAGTACATTAGTTATCATGACTTACAGGTTTGGCTCGGCCCTCTTCGTCGTCCGCGTGTGGATGGACTCCATTACCATTGCTGTCACTGGATGAGGCCACACTCACCAGATGATCGTTACTGCCCAGGTTTCCATAGCTGCTTGAGCCATTATTATGTACCGGCTACATACATACATACACACAAACAGAGGTGACTGTTTAAATGGCTTCTCATTTTTGCCTCATGTAAAACTCTTTAATTTATTTGCATGATCAGACCCATAAACAACACAATTTATGGGACATAAATCACCACAGTAACCTTATGAGTCAAGCAATTAGCAATAGTTGTATCATAATTGTGTATGTGTTTTTAAATCTATTTCATCCACATATAACTTGCATGCTGTCGTAATTTGTACTTCCCATTTCCCCGCAACAGTATATTTCAAATTTTGGCACTCTCTGTAACTGAGTTTATGTTGGCTCTGGTCTCTGTCTTGTGTTGCATGAGTTTTCTTCCTTTTAGCAGGTCAAGAAAACATAATTACCCTGGGCAATAATCTCCTTAAAATAACTGATAATGCAAGGCACAAAAGCTAGTCTCTTTTGTCTTACTGTACCGACTGACCTGAAGTAGGAGCCGATGAATCTGTTCAGTGACGTCCAGGATATCCGAGTCCATTGCTTTCCCCTCTGCTGTGGCTGGAGCTGCAAACACATCTTCATTAACTGGACCCCTGGAAAATACCAAACCAGTCAAACCCTTTATTGCTTTCACCATACTTCATTTGGCTGAGGAAATAAGTTCAATGAAGATGAAGGACATTTGGCATTTAGCTGAGTGCAAACATGAGAAAAGTTACACAGTGACTACATTTTATTTAATTTAAAGAAGTTATTCATAATATTATACCTATGCTTCAAGCACTTTAGAAACTATCACCCAGGATTCATCAGTTACATCTGTCAAAAAGTCTCTGCTTTTTAGTACTCATTTCTTCTAACTTATTCTGTCACTCTGTGCATTTTTATTGGTAAAATTTGGCAAGTATTTATGCTTTTTACTCTGTGGTCTAGTGCACCAATGCCCACACACAAACAAAGGTTCTGTATACTTTTCAGCAGGTCTTTTCTGTGGTATCTAATTGGAAAAATGTGTTGGATGGCTGGGGCTTGCATTCAATGATCCCAGTTATAGATAATGCAGTTATTAAAAAGGCTACTTTGCTCTCTTATTACATTAGTAAACCAGTGAACAAGATTATCAGACAAGTATATATTCAATATTTTCAAATCAAAGAATGGATAGCTTTAGTACATAAAGTATGACCCATACTCACATGCGGACTTTGTGTCGTGCAATAACAAAAGACACTTTGCGGCTCCAGGGGTTGACGAAGCTGGACCAGCTTGTGTCTAGGGTGATGTACTCTCCATTCCGAGCACAAAAACGGATGGAGGAGTGGTCAAATGGCTGACCAGCATACTGCAGGACTACAGGAAAATAATTGATTTACCATGTTACCGATCTGTAAAGTTAAAATACATCATGATGTCTTATAATAGAGCATTATGTGCTGATTATAAAATAAATGCAATGAAGAACCACTTTTAAAGACACAGGCAAATATTTTCAGGACAGGATAAAATTTTATGTACAAAAAATGCAGAAACATGAGCGTCTTTATGATCATGCACACAATGTGCGTCTCATATCTTTATTATAAACCAAATATGTTTACCTCAAGTGTAGACTGTACCTGTACTAGAAACTTAATTAATCTGTCGAGTTCTTTTAAACAGCCTCTGTATTATTTTTGTGTTTTAACCTCAACCAACACTTATTAATTTGGTTTTGGCCAAAAATGACAGAAAAAACATGAACTCTTACTGGATTGTCTGAATATCTTTTTTGATATAAGGGAAGTTTTATCAGATTTGGGTCAAAAGTCTGAGACCTCACTAAAATTTGGCACATAAAATTTCAATTTAATAAGTTTTAAAAAATGCAAAAAACACCAAAAGAAACATGTTACTGAAACATGTACACTGTCTCTGGGTCACTTTTTAAGCAAAAACTTGTGACTACACCTGATGTTATTTCTACAGGCACTGTTATTGAGGGAAAAAGAAGTTTCCAAAGATATATTAGAAATAATTACATTAACAGACTTCTGAATATAAAACATATCCTGTCAGTACAGGATTTAAGGGGTACAAACTGGTGGTGTGACACTTACTCTTCCTGTGAATGCTGAGCATCAACGGTCTATCGTTTGGGTGCAGGTGCAAAAGAACTGGTGTCCCAATCAGGTCTTGTGGTAGATATCCAAGCAACGGGACAGCTCTGAGATACAAACAAAATGATTATTCACTTTAGTAGAGCTGTAATTTTTCAATTGATGTGCATGACTCAAATACAAATTATTCATGTGTTCTATATCCAAGAGGGACATAACTTTTAAAAAGAGCTCTTTATAAAATATTGTACCCTGTGTCTCAAATGTCTACTAATGTACTGTTAAGATTTACAAATTTTATTTTGAGTGCAGACTCATGCTGAGGTAAATAAGTCAAATATTAAATGATAAAAAAAAAGAGTTTTGTGTTTAGAAAAATACTCTGCATGATGTGCATTGGGGTCCATGATCACCTAGGCACAACAGATGTAACCATTTTCTTTCCAAATCAGTATCTTTTTATCTCACTTAATTCACATCTTCACAGTGAGACTCGTGTTTAGAAGACAAACCAGACAAACACAAATCCTGACCTTTCATCGACATCCTGAAACACACAGCTTGGTGTGTGTGTAGTGGTGAAGATGCGTTTATCCGTGGGGATCCTTGGAGCTGTGAAGTAAACATCAGAAGATTAATAGTAACAAAACTGGACAATGACGCAGTTCCATTATCAAAAGCCATTTGGCACAGAGTAGTCATAGGCATAGGCTAATCTTTCTATTATATTTCACGTGCAAAAATACCTAATGGCTTTGGCTTTTAAGTAAAGGAAGTCTTCCTTACTCACTCGTGCTCATGCAGCAGCAGATTTTGGACTATGGGGTATTATGTGACAGTGCAGCTTAAGTTCTGAATCAGTGAGTAATGGGGAAACCAATTATTTGAAGAAAAAAAAAAAACCCAGGAAATCACAGAGTTAGACATAACCTACGTGAATTCAAATAAATGACGTGAAAGGAAAAATTGCTCGTGCTTAATAAGGTTGTTGACAAAAATTACAGTGAGCTAAATCAGACATGAGAGAAGTTTGAAGAATCAGTGTTTGCTTTAGCATTTTGTGATCACGATTTGAGTTGTGCTGATATCAGGACTCATTAATCAAACTGATTCTGAATATATTTATTTGTAAATCATCTGTATGAGCATTTAGACATGAAATCGGTTATTCCTGAAGACACTTCTTTCCCACTCGTGCTCAGTTTACACACCAGAAGACTGCTTCAATTTACATCAATCAAGATGCGTTATTGCACTTTAATAAACAGATTATGCTTTCACGTCTTAATAGCTCATTAACTTTTCATTAACGAATGTAATGAAAATCTTGTCTAATCTTTCAAATTGAAGGCTTCAACTAAATATTAAGCATGACTGGTAGTTGCTAAGATGCTTTATTTTGAGAAAAAATATTACATGTTTCTCTATGTAATGTGCTTGGTGTCCATGATCACCTGTGCACTGTGGATATAAAGGCTTTTTTTGTTGTTTACTATTATGGATAATTGTGGATGTCAACAGAAGAAATCTGTGCCATGTATGTACTTGATAATTTATGGATTACTAATCAATATACACAACCGAGAGCAAAGGAAATCTCTGCAATCCCAAAACTTTTCCAAGTTCAGCAGAAATTATTAGCTTGATCTGGCTTATGCAAACATTTGCACACAACTTCAGTAAAAGATTGATAAATGAGGTCTGTACTAGTACACGTGTATATTATGTGTTACATGAATTAATAATGCAGTTAAGGTTTGTAGTAAATAAACCTTAAAAATCCTAAAGCACTTTTTTATTATCTAACATTATAGAAACCGTGGTGTTTGTTGAGTGTTTGAAAAGCTGAATAGTCACCTTCATAGCCAGAATGCACTCTTTCAGCCAGCAGAAGGCAGCAGAACTGGTCTTCAGTGTGCTCAGTGTCCTGCACCTTCATTAGGTAAGGAGTCATGCGGAATGGGTAGTACTGCAGGTCTCCTTCACTCTCCTTACCTCCACTGCAACACAGGTGGACAGGTTTAAACAATACGGACATATTTAAAGTACATATCTGTGGTCACCTTTGGTCACGCACGAACACATACACACAATTATATGTAAACAAATTTATATCCGTACAAGAACATTCAGTCTTCATTAACCTTAAGGCTATCTACAAATGATTTTGCACTTCACGATCTGTAAACATGGGTGCATAATACAAACGATAAACTCTCAGCTGACTGTTGATTAGCAGTGAGTTTCAAAGCCGTCCACCAGCCACCTTGTATCTTAATTTGTCTCAAAAATTCCTACCACCTTTATCAATGTATTACTCGATGACCTGTTGCACAGGGAAGGCGTGTTGAAAAGCTGTAGTTTTCTCCCAACGTTATATATAATGCTGAGCTGGATAACCCAGAAAACAGGAAATCAGCTTTACTTTCAAAGGACAAAGTTGGTCACATACTGCCACATCAAATACAATGGTATCTCATTTGTCAGCAGAAAAAAAGTTGAGCTTGACTGAACTTTGCTCACAGTCTCACAAACTGTAAATCCCAAGTGGCGTAAAATATCTGAGGTGAAACTGCACTATTCTCTTCACAGCAAAACAAAATACACTACTAATTATCTGTAAGGAATAGCAATGTGAAAGGACAGTATGAGGGGGCATGTTCAATAGTGAGATACCAAAAAATATATCAAAGGAGCTCTGGTAGTAAAAGAAATTTTTCAGTTCAATCCTACTGATGATGAAGCAATATTTATATATATTATATTTATATATTTTCCAGATGCACATATATAAGTATATAGTTATACACACCTGATGCGGCAGAAGAATGACTTTTCCTGCATGCAGTCAGAAGGTGAAGATTCTTTGAGGGGAAAAAATAAGATATTTGTTACTACAGAGCTGTAAGACTGACGGCTGCCGTTTGAAACCCATTATACCATAGAACTGCTGAATTCTTGAATCTTATTGAAAAGAAGGCGTGGATTCTTTTTCTATAACAACTCTCACAGTAGTGCAAGCTGTAATTCAAAGCGCATGTTCAAATGAATGTTCTTATTTCAATATGGTGTCGTTTCTGTAGTAGCTCATTCACAGGGCCTTGTGTGATAAATGCGGCAAATATTGTAAGGCTAATAATCAGACTAAAAAGGTGTCATTATTTAACAAAATAAAACAGATAATTAATAGAATATAAATAATACCTGCTCTAGTGTAATATAAAGGAACTAACTCATTTCTAGAATGTTCCACATTAAATGTAACTACAAACAGTTAAAAGCATGTTGTTTATTAATAATTATTTTTTTGGTACAAGATAAATAAACACTAAGGGGCATGTTGTCTTCAGAAAATAATCATCATTAAGGTGGTAATGGCATTAGTCACTGACTTTTTTTTTTCTATAACAGCACATCCTCTTGTGTGAACTGAATACATGCAATGGTCAAATTTTTGTCTTTTTGTTTTTAATGACCAAATAATGACAACACTGGAAAAAAAAACCCTACAGTGCTATAATGATGATTAAAATAAACACAAGAGACTGGAGATTAGAATTGAGGAGGCAACCGAGGTGGAAAAACTTATTTTAAGGGTCACATCAGCCACCATCTGTTCACCATGTGGCTACCATCTGATAAAACAAATCCCAAATAATTGTTTTAGCCTCCCCAGGCTGTTACCTGGAACACATTGGTAATCTCTGTAAAAAAAAAAATTATCTCCCTATTTTCAGTAACTGAATTGAATTGCACACACAAGTGGCATTCTAAACCAATAAAGAGATTCCTGCTCCAGACTTGAGCTTTTTAATCTTTGGCTCTCCGCCTCCCTGTTCTAAAAATGACTCAATGGCACAAGAAGAGTTTGCTGTAGACTGAATCAGAACAGAATGACGCACTCACTCTGGAAATCTCAGCGAATTCATCAGCATTCATGTGGGATAATGTGTTTCGTGAGGCTGCTGTTGACAGCCCTCGCAGCAGCAATCTAGACTGTGGATAAGACATGTGTGTCATACCAGCTCCTGTACACATGCTCCAAGATGGCAGCCTATATGGTGTGGTGAAGCTGTAGAACACGCTGACGTCCTGTGGTATTAAAAACTCCACAAACTTGGCATTCTTGAACACGTGTCGCTTGCAGTTGAGAATGGATGCTGCCTGATCGGAGATGTATACAATCTTGCCTGTGATCAGGGATACCGCCACTGCAAAGATGTCCTACACATAAACCATGTTAGGTGTCATTATTAGCCAGTACATTTAACCACTCAAAGATCAAAAATATTAATAAATTACACTGTAATTGCACTTTGATATGATTAAAAAAGTTCAAATCACGCCTAAAGAGTGCCCCTAGAAACATAGCAGAGAATAAACTATTATGGTCTAAGTTATGTTATTCTATTTTCCTGCATCAGGACAATGGGATTTGAAGATCTAGAAAAAACGAAAATCAAGAGTCTAGCTTCTGAGTCTAGTTTTTATGCAAAAATAAAGAACCTACCATAAAACAACTGAGCTGTCTGATGAGTAATCATGGGTGGCACTAATGCTGGATCCCACACTGTTTATTTGTGGAGAGTAACTCCATAGTTAGTGTTTCATTTTCTGCTGTTCAAAATCTAAACACTACAGGGTCTGCTGTAAATAATAATATCATAAGGCTCGGAAAAAGATTTCATTGAAAAAATCAGTCTGAAAAGAAGTTTTATTAACTGTGGAGTAAAGTGTTAGTGGAAATGATGTGTCACTTGCAACAATTAGAATATTTCACCACATGCTAAATATCAGTTTAAATATACAATGCTAAAAAATTAAGGAAAGACTTAATCATCACAGGATAACACTAAGTCAGTTAAACTTTAGGAATATCAGTCCGTCCAGTTAGGAAAAGTGATTGTGAAGTAATTGTGTTTCACCTGCTTTGGTTTAAATGAAAGTGACAACAGGTGCACTTGAGAGGTAGCAGCAAAAAAAGGAATGGTTTTAGTGACCACAGACAATTGCTTTCTAATTATCCTTCCTTACTGATGTGTCTCTAGTGTTGTGTTTTACTAATGGACAAGGACCCTAACAGCATAAGGCAGTACCTGAAACCCAATCAGGTTGCACAGGAAGTCCAGCTCCTCCAGGATGGCACATCCATACGTGCCGTTACAAGGACATTTGGTGTGTCTCCCAGCAAAGGTTTCAAGAGCATGGAGAAGATACTGGGAGATGGCCCATTACAAAAGGAGAGCTGGACAGGGCTGTGGAATGGAAACAACCGAGCAGCAGGACCGGTATCTGAGGAGATCCCCAGGACCCCATCTGCCATGTCAGGTGCATGCCCAGGTGTTGTCGGGAGTCATGTGGGGGCCATACACACTACTGCCTTACATTATAAGTTGTCATGATGAAATTCATGCAGGTTGGATCAGGCTGCAATTTCAACATTTTACTTTGATTTTCGGTGTGATTTTGAATGCAATCCTTAGTGGGTTGATGATTTTGGTTTCCAGTGATCATTGTCACATCATTTTGCTCTCAACAAATTATACATGCATATAAGTAAAGATTTTTAACTTATTTTTAGTTTTTCAAGATCCAATGTGTGATTTAAGTGTCCCCTTAATTTTTTTGGGCAGAAGGACCAACATGTGGAACTTACTGTATTTTTCAGCGTGTATTCTGATGTGATGCTGTCGATCTCCTCTATCGTATATGAGGATACATCCAGGCCAGATGGCTGGCTGTCATTGATCATAAGCAACTGGTAGTACTCTTCATTAGCTGAAATAAAAGTCACAGCAGAAATCAAAATCGAACGCTGATTAATTGGAAGCAATGTTTTTAATTGATTACTTGATATAAGAAGTTATAAGGGTGTGTTAAGTATGTGTTGTGAAATGCAGACACACTACAGACTAAAATGTCACAGAATGTATAAAATATGATGTCATACAAATTAAATATCATGTTTTGCCAATTTTGCAAACGTGATATCAGCCTGAGCGTGGAGCAATTTGAACCAGACCAGAAGTCGGGAATTCCCTTTAAGTTATGTCCAGTGCCTTTACTTGACATTTTTTGTAACCACAAGATCATACTGAAATTCTGTAATTGGTCTGTAAATAAATTAAATGCCTTTTGAGGCCAATATTAAGTATATAATAGTGACAATATTTAATATATAATATATTTCATAAAATAAAGCATATTAGACCCCATTCATCAATGGAGCAATATTTCAGCAATATACTAGACTCTTACTGGTGTTTATTTCAATATATGTTATCTTCCCATTATCATCATATATCATATCATATACACTATATGGCCAAAAGTTTGTACACACCCAAGCACCAAACCAACATGTGAGCCTTCACCAAACTGTTGCTTGCACTGCACACTATTATATAGTTCATAATTAATAAAAACACTAACATGTCTGTAGATCCTAGATTCTAATTTAATCCTGCAGCAAAATTAGCCAGGAATAAGACCACAACAGAAACTTGCACATAATCAAATTGTACCAGTGGCAAAATTGAAAATATCAGGCAAAAATTCAGACTATAATTTTAAACAATTTGATAACTAAACATGCAGATAACAGTACTCGATCATATCAAGGATTAGAATGTCTTACTCGCCTTCAAAAACTAATTTTATTAATTTCTTCTTCAAAATCATCAATGAATCTCAATGCTGCTTTTGACACCACTGCTCATGCTATTCTCCTAGATAAGCTAGAAAATGTTGATGGAGTTAATGGAACAACCCTCTCCAAGTCTTCACTGATCATTATCAGTTTGTCATTATAGCTGACTTCTCTATGCACACCAAGGTAAAGTTTGGTATTCCGCAAATGTCTGTTTTAGGCCAACTGCTTTTTTTCTTTATAAATGCTACCGATTAATTGTAAAAATTGTAATAGGTTCCACTGTTATGCTGGTAAAACACAGTTGTATGTTTCAGCAAAGCCAGATGGGAGGCACCAGTTTAATAAAGTTAAAGAATGTGTAAAGCATATTAGACAGTGGATACTTATTAACTTCCTCTTACTTAACTCTGAAGTACTTGTACTAATACCACATGCAGCCAGAATTAAGCTTTCAGATTACACAGTAACTTTCGATGGCCTTTTGTTTCATCATGAAAGACCTTGGTATGATTACTGACCCCAGTCTTTCATTTAAAGCTCACAAAGATAATATTACTAGGATAGCTAAATAAAAATCTTCCTGGATCACTACATAATGTAGAAAAACTAATTCATGCCTTTGTTACCTCTAGGTTGGATTATTGTATTGCCTGTATGGATGTTCCAGTCAAGCCTTTTGTGAATAGTTTTTTTTCTTACTTGACAATAAGCATACCTAATAATCTGTGCATTCTAGCTCTCTCTCTAGCTGTCAAGGTAGACATGCTATTCCTGACAAGCCAGTGATCCTGACCCTTCTGCTCCTGCCTGATCCATTCTGATGCCTTACTTCTCATCGGTGTAAGTAAATAATTGGAGGCTGCTCACTGCTGCTGACCTTAGATGGACATCCTGGAAATACATGACATTGCTGTGAATAGTACCACTTGGAAACCATGAAGTTGGCTTTGGACTGCAATTACCACAAATTTGTATCCTGAATTTGTATATTTCTGTAAATGTGTATTGTGACAATGTACATTGTTAAAAGCGCTATACAAATAAAATGTAATTGAACTGAATATAGGATATATTTGTATACTGTAGTTTTACAATTACCCTTTACTGGAAGACCTTATTAGAAAACCTTATTAGAAAACCTTAACAACAAAGAAGGTAGTAAATGTGTAGTGTGAATTGTCCACAAACCTTTGGTCAAATAGTGCATATTAGCCTTTTAATCTTTCATTTTTAAATGGTCTCTTCCATTTATTTTACATCTTATTACAATTCACAGCAAAGAAAAAGGCTCCATGTTCTTTATCAGTCAGCATTTTCTATCCCTTATTGTTTTAGACTTAAAGGCAAGTATTTAAGTTTTAAGGCTTGATGCTGTAGAAAAACATTCTCTGACAATTTTACACTTTAGCTGCATAACTCTAAACATGCATTTCCCCCACATAAATATAGATAACCTAGGTCACCAGCCCAACGAGAAATAATAGAGAGCTTCAAGAGAAAACTATAAGTCTTCAATCAAATTTTCTTGATGTGATAAACAGGCCAAATTGGACATGACAAAAACCAAAGATTTAAGAGTTCTGCTCACCTTCAACCTGTTTCACACAGCGAAGGGCATATTTCAGGGTGTTCAGAGTGGTGGACTTGCTGCCCTTGTTCCGTTTATCTGCTGGCAAATGAAGCTTCAGCTCTTTGAGAGTTTTTATCAGCTCTTTCTGTGTTTTTGCCTTGGCAGACTCTTCACTACTGCAAATGTACAGAACATTCACACAAATCACATCACATACTTGGGGGAGGCTACCAACAGGTAATTGTTTAAAGTTTCTATGTTGATGTACATACAAGTGTTAATACCAGAATGAAAGTATGTACTGCAATTATACATTGTATACAAACCTGCATCCACTAGTGGAAGGGTTGTCCTGTTCAGAACTTGCACTCAGCAGACTGAAGGCATTGGAGCTGCTGGGAGGTGAAGGACTGTGGGAGTTGGAGCTGCAAGCAAAAAAAAAAGTAATGAAATTTAAGTAATGAAACACAATCTGAATTGGAACCACTAAATCCTTTTCAGAACAGTTAAATAAATGCAAATGTTTTCATGTAAATGCTTTATAGTTTTCAATAGTTTTTTATTTTAAAAATGCAGTGCCCTGATATTTATCCCCCACAAAACCTGCAATAACATGTAGCACCATGGAGAGCAACAAAATGAGCTGACAGCCTTTGGGGTGTTGCGACTGTATAGGAAGAATCCATAAACCAAGAGTTGTCAACTGGCTGGCAAAAGTCTGATGCAGATAAACCACCTGATGATTCAAAAAAAAGGTCCCTGGGCATGTTTCTTAATGTACTGTCTGCAGGTGTAGCTGTATTCTGAGAGCAGTGTTCTCCAACTGCAAATGGTCTATCATAGTTTAATCAAGACATTCTATATTTAGATAATTAGATATTCCCATCTCTGGCTGCTTTATTTCAATGGACTGATGCACCCGGCTTACTACTACAAGTTACCAAAAGAATTTGATGTCACTTAATGCATCTTAGCGCTATCACAATTATGGCTTTGTTGTAGAAATGACCGAGCTGTGTAAAGCAGAGAGCTAGAATTGAGGATTTCCTTCTGCAGCAAAATTGCTAAAAACAGCAAATTCATCTCAAACAAGAGTAATGTAAATGTTATGAAGTAGGAGTGTATGTTCATTACGCTATGTGACAACCATGTAGACAAATACCTTGTTCTACTTTTCAGTGCTACAATAATGGGCTGGCCACAAGTAAATAGACCATTTCATAGATGGAGTTCATGCTGACCATCATGAATTACATCATCAATAATAATTAATGAGTCTGTTCAGAAGAGGCCTTGCAAGCCCAAGCCCTGACATTACCTCTGGACCTGGATCATGAGCAGAACCTTTCTTTTCAGCAGTTCGACAAAACTTTTGTGGCCCATCTTTGTATTTTTATATTTATTTTTTGGAATTTCCAAGCTGGCCTTTGGCTTCTTGCCCTAGGAAGGTTGTTGCTGATGTCAGTGTTTTTTTTTCCCCATAGCTATCTTCATAGCAAGGTCTGCTATCAACTACTATTGTTTTCCTTGGACCTGCTTGATGTCTGGTTGTTAGTACACTAGTCATTCCTTTACTTTTCAAAACATGAAATTGTTGAACTGGCTATGCCCAATGCTTGTATACTGGCTGCGATAAATTTTTTCCTTTTTACTTCCAACTTACTTGCTTTTTTCCATAGACAGTTCTCTGGTTTGTTTATCCTTTTAACAACAAATGCAGCCTTTAGAGATGAAATTCTGCTCAAACCAAGATTAGACATTAAAAGCTATTAGCAAATCACAACAGGGCATATACCCAAATGTTTTCTGTATAGCAAATGTGGCCTTGCTGTCCCAGTATTTTTGGAGAGGATGTATTTCTAAAACTCTGAGTGTGTTGGTCACTGCTTTTTCCAGCTTTCTTATAGCTTAGTTGCGTAATTACTAAGGGTAAACATACAGGTGCAAATGACATTAAGGCTCCTGAAAGATAAATCAAAAGAGATTACAGAATGTATAAATATGCATGTATCCAGGCCACTGGTTTGTCCTGTGAGCTTAGGGCTGTAAGTACTAAACAGAGCACCTGTCCAGGTGCAGTTGACATTAAAGCTCTTCAAAGATTAAACAGAGACTTTATAAATAGTCCCCAAAGGAGCTTGGAATAGAAAGCATGCTCACAAATAGGAAAGCATGTTCACAAATAGGATACCTAAGCTGATGAGCTAAATATACTGAGAGAAATAAGAAATGCCATACATTTCTTATATATATAGGAACAGGATTCCTATATATTTTTAGGAAATTTAGAACTTTCTTATAAAGGTTTTAAACCAATAAACCAGTTAGGTTTAAATCGTGGTTATTTTTATTTGTATCATGCTTTTAACAATGGACATGTACAGAATTCTTTTATAATCCTTATAATAATTTGTGTCGATTTTTTTTTTGCTGAGCAACTAAATCTTTCTGTTAACATACCACATTGTGTGGCAGAAAAATCGTGTATAACAAATATTAATAATAAATTATTTATTGAAACTGTATGCCATATTGTTTTTGTTGCCTTTTTATGCAAGTAATACTGAACTTATCCTCTCTGGGTAAGAGTCTTGATTTGGCAATTCTATTTCACTCTTCCTTTTGACAGGTTTTCAGTGTTTTTTTTGACTGGGCCATTCCAAAAGGTCAACTTCCTTCTTCTTCTGAAGCCATTCTTTTGGATTTGTGCCTTGGGTTGTTATCCAGTCAGAATCTTCAGCTGTATAACAGAGGCCTACAGGTTTTGTGCCAAAATAGTATTTGGAGCTATCCATGATGTCCTCTGCCTTGATTAGAGTCCAAGTCCCAGCTTAAAAGAAGCAGACCCATAGCATGATGCTGTGCCCCCACCATGGTTATGGTGGTCTCTGAGTGAGGTATTGTTCATGCAAAGAATGTTTCTTATAATATTATTATGTTCTGTTCTCCATTGGTCTTATCAAAATATAACATACTTGAAAAATGGATTGCATACATGTTTTGTCAAAATCTAGGTGGTTTTGGGCTCGCCTCCAGCCACCCTACCCCATAGCCTTATATGTGAAGTATATAACAGAAAGACATGCAGAAAGTGACAAATACTTCAGATATTCCAGCAGCCACTTTGATGTTATTGTAGGTCTTTTGACAGCCTCCCTGATAAGTACTCTTCTTGTCCTTTCATCAATGTTGATGAATTTTCATGGTCATTCAGATGTAACCAATATGTTGTCAAGAAAATCCCACTGAAACATCTGAAATAATATCAAGAATCAAGTATAAAGTATGACCAACAAGAAAATAAAGCAGAGAAAAACAAAGACTGAAACAGCAAGAACAGAAAAATAGAAAAGGGAATCCAAATAAAATGGAGAGAAAGCTTGAGACAAAAACACAGAAATTGGGCTATGAATAAATTACACCCATCACATACGCAAATGCCACGTTGGCATGGAAATACCTCTGTAAGTGCGTGGGAATTAAATGTTTCCCGACGGACACAGAGAATGAAATGCAGAGGAATTACAAAGGAACATGACATGCTTTTTCTATCATTACACACAAATGATACCCTCTGTCCTTTTACAAATATCAGACCTGACATTCTCAGCTGAACAAATAATAGAAAATGATGATTTGCAATGGTGCATATGCCTCTGGTGAGAATTTTATTTGTTTCTTTATCATCCTTTCATGCCTTTTGGGTACCCATGGGGACTGTACCTATACATCAGAGAAAGGCTCATCATAAAACTGCAAAGCTGTTCAGGGTTTCATTAGAATGAGTATGGACTGAGTGAATGAAGAGAAACTACAACTATTGCTAAAAGTTTTCTGGAAAACATGCTGCGTGTACACTGAGTGTATGAACTGTTGTGATAGATGAATATATTTTGAAACTGTCACCATGCCGTAGTTCCTTTATAGCTCATATAAATGCAATGGATGATTGAACTTCACTCCATGAATGACTGAATTAAATGTTTTTGCAGTATACATGATTCTTTTAAATAAAAAAGAAAAGATTTAAGATTTAAGTACTTAAATACAAAAAATACATGCAAATGTTTTTTTTGTATACAGCACATGCTAGTGCCCTAATCTGATTGTTAGGGTGTGTCTTGCTCTTTAGGTCTATGGAACAAATCTGGCCTTCTGAAGCTTTTGAGAAAAGAGAGAAACGACAAGCTGAGCTGTTGTATGATAACAATGCACGCTAGGCAGGTGTTATACCACCATGAAATGTATTAATTTCACAGTATGACCTGAAGTACATTATGTTGCATATTCACATTGATTTGCCAGTATTTATATTTTACATTTTATTAATGACACAGATTGCTTTTTAACCATTTATACTTATATTTACCTTATATTTATACCATGTCATAGAACATCTGTGAGACAAGTTAGTTCCTGTTTTCACCTTACAAACTATAGCTGGTATAAACACTAATATTACACCAGCCAGAAAGCAATTGCCTCTATTTTAATCATGTTTGAATAGCCTCTATTTCTTCTTTGTTGAAGTTAAAAAAAAAATGCAATCAATTTGAAATATTATTATTATGTTACTATATTATTATGTTATTACTGTGCTATATTAGGTGTGCAGCAACAAAGCACAGACCTTTAGCTCTTAAACTGGAAAGCATAAAAATGAATAGAGCATTTACATACTAATTAGTTAGCTACACACTGGGAAGTTGTAGTTAATCCTCTGTTTATTTCCATGTCAGAGCCCTTTTTCCTGTCTTGATATAATTGTGATAAGATATTATATAGACATTCTGTTGCTGCAATATTACATTTTTTTTTTTTTTACATTTCACCATCGACACTGCCATGTTTGTTTAATTACATGCCATCCTCATACTGGTAGCTTTTAGATGTGTGAGGGGTCACTCTGAGATTTTAAGCACAATTTTCCAACACTGCCAGAACTCGTCTTGGTTGCAGCTGCACTAAACTGGCACAACATTCTAAGACTTACAACCAAAGACTATCCTTTACGATGTACAGTTGTGCCTGCAACATCAACCCTGGGTCAAATACTGTAGAGTGAAAACATGGCTTTACTGAGAAACCAGAAAAAGTAAACTCAGAAAACTTCAATAATTGCAGGTTTTTCTGTGTTAAATAACATTGTTTATTATTATTATTATTATTATTATTATTATTATTATTATTATTATTGGTGGTGGTGGTGGGTGCTTCTAAGCCTTTTCTGAGTAAAGGTAAAAATAATGCATATGAGAATGACTATGTGGTGAGTAACTTGTCGTTTCTTGTATGGTTACTAGGGTGTGTAGTGAAATAGAAACAGCTTTACTGCAATGTCTGTTTTTTGACAGATTTCTTGAAAAACTATTGCTTATCTGTCTAAAGATACTTTCCAACATGCAAATTTCTGCTAAAATAGAATGACCAAGTTAGATGCCTTCAGTGAAGCATAGGTCTTTCTTATTCTGTAAGATGCTGACAGGTAATGTCCATTACCTGTAAGAAAAGGCCAAAATTGCATCATGACCCCGTTTGTGTCATTGGGCTGCACTGTCAAATCGATACTAGTTTATGTCAGCATGCTATATGAGTAAGCTAAGTTAACCCAATTTAACAACTGTTTTCTGAATAAATTTGATTAACCTGGTGTCATAGTTGCTGGCGTACACAGTAGCATCAATGGAAACTTCAGTGCTTGAAAAAACCTCTATATTATTATACAGTCTACTTGGGTGTTTGAGAGTTTAAATCTTAGAATGACCAAACTCTCACTGCCGTGCTTTTAACCAAGGATCTGGAAAACAAATGCATCCAGTGAACAATTCCATGTTTGGAGTTGTTATAAATATTATGAAATGATTATAAGACCTGCCAACCCCAAAGAGGAATAATGTGTAATCCAACCTTATGAGCACGAAGTACATTTTCATTATATTCATTTCATAAATTACTTGTCTAAGGTAGAAACTGAACAAATATACTAGTTTTACAGTAACTAGTAACCAGGTGCTGCTGCCTGTCTGTTTTAGCTGAAAAAGAGACATTTGACTTGTGTGCCATTTTCAATTGGAGTAGGGGGGATGGGAGTGGGAACAAACACTTCTGTTATGTGATTACCCCAGTACTAGGGGTAATCACATAACATAGTACATCTTGTACTATACCCCATCTAATTAGTGTTCGGCCACTTCATCTACCACCAATGTGTTCTCCATACACAGTGGTGGTAGAATGGGCCTTAAAATCATATACACTGTTAAGTAGTTGATGATTACCTCTTGTTGCTTCCTGATGATCCCAAAAGAGCTGAATCCTTGCTATTGCTATTGGAACTTCCAGTCGATTCATTCCCGTTTGATGAGTTTCCATGTGACTCGTTGCCATGTGACTCATTTCCTTGCGATTCAGTGCCACTTCCACTGGAACCACTGCTCTTCATCTCCACATCCTCATGCAAGGAGTGTGTCATCTTATGGTCACTATGGGGTGAGGCAGAAGGGTCCTGACTGCTGCTGTCACTGCCCTCTGAGGCCAGTCCAAGCTCCCCTGTCTCTGCAAAACTGCCAATCCGATGAAGCGTTGCCATGGAACTGCAGCCAGTGGCCTGGTCCTGGCCCTCCAGAGAGGAAAATAGATACGGTTTTGAGTTTGCGTCTTCAGACATGGAGACGGGCTTCTGCATTTGTGCTGTGATTAAGAAAATTACCCCATCTTCTCAATGGTGTTGTGACACAACGGAATTATATTAGGCATGGGTAACCTTTGAGAGAAAACACAAAGAAGCATACAAGAAACATCAGCGACAGAAAATTGGGCTGACAGAAAACTGGAAGTATAGAGAACTTTACATGATACAAAAGCCTTAATTACCATTAAGGTAATTTGAAACCTGCTACGTCATGACCTTTAATAAATTCAGTTTGTTTCAAAAGTATTTGTGCATGCAGAAAACATGTTTGTTATGATTGATATTTTTGGTAAATTCATAAGAGCAATAAATGTTCTTTAACGGTAGGATGCCAGCCCAATCCATGTACCTGGACAAATAACAAGACATATTGTTTGAATGCTCCTGTGGAATATACCTGAAATATTTTCACTCATCAGCGATAAACCACATAAATCAAAGTGTAATACAAAAGCTACGGAGACATTGGAAACATAGCCTAAACAAATTTGATCACTGTGTTCACCACTAGATGTGTTAAAACCTGATTTATGTCAACCCTGAAAAGATTTTACACATGGCACAGTTCTCAGTTTTCTTCTCAACCGCTAGTACAGTTTTATGTGTAATCATATAAGAAGCAGCCACAGGGTGGGCAGGATGTGGCAACAGTGGGCTTACAAAAGTTCAACTTTTCAGAAATGCATCATGTAACATCAAACACTTTTTTTTTTACTTCCTGACTAATCAAGTTGGAGGTTTGGGGGGCATCCAAAAAACAACAAAAAAAAATAGATAAAAGCTTGCAGGTGTAAAAGGAGTCTTACTAGTGTGTGAGAATAAGATTTCTGATGTACTGAATAAAGTTAGTTAATTTCCAATATTTCAGGGTTGCAATGTAATATAGGATAACTTCTTGGCTATTTCTGAGATGTTCATGTGACTGCATACAGATGGTTACAAAAAGCAATTCTCCTTCACTTCATTTTATTCATTCAAAGCAGAATTATGAAACTCCAATCTTTATTTAATTTACATTACTGATAGATAGATAGATAGATAGATAGATAGATAGATAGATAGATAGATAGATAGATCATATAAGCATAAAAGGCACTCTTTCTTGCAGAAAAATAGAATAGAAATTTGTTTCATTACTTTAAATACATTCAGCATTAAAGCGGATACAAAAAAAGAACATACCATACCTGAACTGCACATAACAGTTAAGAAAAAAAGTAATCAAATCCAGAGAAGGACCTAGGTTAAAAGCTTGATCTTAAAGGGCAGCATCTGTCTGGTGCCCTTCTTAAAAGAGAAGCTCACAGAGCTAGCCAGAACATCAAAGCTCAGTTTAGCTTAGCTATGGTCAAGAGTCTAGGGGTTCCATCAGCTCTGCTCAAACAAAACCTCCATCTGGGCCTTCAAAGGTGTTGAACCATGTGGTCTAGCCTCTGTAGCTGTATGCCTTGCCCTTTAGCCTTGCTCTAGGCTTTTCCAAAGGTTCTGTAGGTTATCAGACCAGACTGATCTGATGTTTTGATTTCCCAGGGTCTCTGCGGTCCTGCTTTATTGTGCCACATTCACTCCTTTCGAGGTGTAACATTCAGACTGGATTTCATTTGCAAATACAGTGGGATTCATAAGTATTTGAACCGTGACACAATTTTTTAAAAATTGTACCTATGCCTATCCCACTGCTGCCAGGGAATCTTCTAACAAAAGAATTTCCTTCAGGATCAATAAAGTTCGGCCTTATCTTGTCTTATGTACACAGTCACAATAGATTTGTGTCTTTAGTTCAGACTTCCAGCTTAAATTTAAAGACTTTAACAAGAAAATTAAACTGTTTTGGAATTAGTCATTTTTTACATATTCCCTCCATTTTTTCAGGCTAAAAACTGACTGATGAGCAGTTTCATGGTCAGGTTGATTCCAAGTGTTGAATTTGGTAGATGTTCATGGGATCTCTCAGAGAAGTGTTGATGCAAGTGAAGTAGGCCATCATTAGGCTTGAAAAACAAAATCTATCAACAAGACTTGATGAAGAACAGAGAGATAGCAGAAACTTTAGGAGTGACCAAATCGACAATTTGGTACATTAATAAATAGAAGGAATGCTGATGAGTTCAGCAACACGACAAGGCCTGGAAGACAATGTAAGTCAACTAATTTGAATGATGCAAAAGTTGTAGTGAAGAAAAAGTGAAGAAAAATCCCTTCACATCATACCACTGTCAACGTACATTTAAAAATGACATCATGAATATAAGGGAACCTCAACATGCAAACCACTGTTAGCACTCGTGAATAGAAAGACCAGATTAGACTTTGCTAAGTATAAGTTTCTTTGGACAGGTGAAACAAAAATTAATAATGGGTGGAAACATCTTGGACAGGGAAAGAAAAGGCTCATCATGATCCACATCTTCTGTCAAACCTGGTTCAGTCAGTGTTACTCAATTCAGTTCAATTTTATTTGTATAGCGCTTTTAACACTGGAATTTACAGAAAATATAAAAATTCAGAATAAAAATGACAAAGTATAATTTAAATTTATACCTAATGAGCGAGTCAGAAGCACATTATAGCATGGGCATGTGTGGCTGCCATGGAACTGGTTCACTGGTGTTTATTGATGATGTGACAGCTGATAGAAGTTGCAGATGATTTCTAAAGTGTATAGAGCTATGCTTTCTGCTCAGATTCAGCCAAATGTGGCAAAACTCATAGAATGATGTTCCACAGTATAGGTGGATAATATACCACGAAAGCAACCCAAATCCTCTTGAGTTGAAGAAATTAAATGTTCTTAAATGGCAAAGGCCGACATCTGACCTTAGCCTAAATAAGCATACTTTTCAAAACTGAAGGCAGGAGGACCCATAAACAAGCAGCAACTGAAAGCAGCTGTAGTAAAGACCTGGTAAAGCATCTCAAAGGAGGAAATGTCACATGTTCTATGATATCCATGGGTTCCAGACTTCAATTGATCACTGAGTCATTGTAAAAGATTTGCATCCAAATATTAAAAACAGACCTTATAAGTATGTTCGTTTTAGACCATAAAAATAGAGGGACTATATAAATAGGCTGTAATTCCTAAATGTCTATTAGATTTTTTTGTTGAATTAAATTAAAGCTGAATGTTGACAATGCAGTCTCATTTTAATGGTGTACAGAGACAGTTGTGTCACTGTTCAAATGTTGTATCCAACTGTATTTCTACACACACACATGGCCAGAAGTATGTAAAGACTTTAAGAGTATTGGGCATTTCCATGGGCATTAATATTTGCGATGTCTCCCCTATTTTAACAACCTCCACTCTTCTATGGATGTCCACTTTATATTTATGTGGATGTGGACTACAAGAGCACAAGACTATGGACACTGATCTCTGGCAAGGAGGCTTGGTGTTCAGTCAGCTTTGAAATTCATTCCAAAGGTGTTGTGGTGTTGCAGTTGAGGTCAAGTTCTTCTTGTGCAGTTCTTCCACATCAACCTTGGTGCACTTGTGCACTTTGTACACAGGGTAACTGTCATGCTGGAACAGTTTTAGGGCTTTTTGTTCCAGTGAAGGGAAATCCTAATGCTGCAACACACAAAAATATTCTAGAGAATTATGTCTCTATTTAAGGCAGCAGTTTGGGAAAGGGACACAAATTTTGCAGTTATGACAAGTTATCATTCAATTATTTGGCAGTAGCAAAATCAATAAAATTATTCAGATACAGGTCAACATCAAACATCAGAATGGGGAAAAACTCTGTGACTTTAACCATTGCAAGGTTGTTGGTGCCAGATGGACTAGATTTAGAGCATCAAAATAACAGACTCTAGAGTTTACACAAAATATAAATATATATACAGTATATATATATATATATATATATATATATATATATATATATATATATATATATATATATATACCTAGACATTTATTATGTATACACTACCAGTCAAAATGTTTATTTCTTTCTACATTGTAAAACAATGCTGAAGGGGGCTGAAATACACAATAATGTCCTTTGAACAGTTGATATTGAGATATGTCTGCTACTTATGCTATGTAAAACCTTCATAATGGCTCTAATCTGAGGTGCTGTTAATTGGTGATTTCTGAGGCTGGTAACTCTAATTGAACTTCCCCTCTGCAGCAGAGGTAAATTTTGGTCTTGCTTTCCTGGGATGGTCTTCATGTGAGTCAGTTTCATCATGGTGCTCGATGGGTTTTGCAAATGCACTTGACAATACTGTTCTTACAAGAACTATTCCAGAACACCTGACCTTCGTGTCTTAAAATAACAACTGACTTTTTTTTGTTGTCGTTACATATGGATTACTTAAGTCCATGTGTGTTATTTCATAGTTTTGAAATCTCCAGTATTGTTCTAGAATGTAGAAAATAAATCCCTAAACAAAAAATACTGAACTAAAAGGTGTGTCCAAACTTTTGACTGGTGGTGTATATACACCTAGACATGAAGTGAAAAGCAAAGTAAAGTAGGCTGCTATTCAGTCAATTACACAATATATTCACCATTAAGAGATAGATCCTTGCAAATAACAAATGACAAATCAGCTAGCTAAGGTACCTATTGATGATGTTGACAAGATGTTGACAAGATGGCAGCGCGTATGGACGCAGCAGCCCCTCTCTCTCTGACTTCAGTGTACAATTGTGCATTTTCGAGTGCTTTTTGTTCATGCTTTCTCAAAGTTCGCCGTCATCTCTGTTTAAAGCTAGGTACAGTCGAGATTTCCTTTTGGGAACTGAAGCAGGGACAACAAACCACATGCTGGACTACACAGTAGCTGAGGAGCTTCGGGATCTCAGCATCTTCCGCTGGCCGACCAAAACACCATCCTCGCCTGTGGCACCTCGCCCAGACAGGAGGCGTCGGAAGCGCTGTGAGAGGAAGCAGAAACGAGGCAAACGCGGAGGCATCCGGGCTAGGCTAGAAGCCAGCCCACACAGATCCACGATACCATCCCTTATTTTAGCGAATGTAAAATCACTGGATAACAAAATGGACCACATACAACTTATAAGATCTGCGCAGCGTGAGGTGAGAGAATGCTGTGTTTTCATCTTTACGGAGACGTGGTTAAATGAAAACATACCGGACTCTGCTATCCAGCTAGCTGGGCTAACATGCTACCTTGCCGACCGAGTACGTGCCGAGGGAGGAAAGACTCGCGGCAGGGGCGTTTGTGTTTATATCAGCGAAGCTTGGTGCCAAAATGCTGTTGTTGTCCAAAATCACTGTTCTCCGCTGGTAGAGTTTATTATTGTTAAGTGCTGACCCTTCTACCTACCGAGGGAATTCACAGTGATTTTACTCGTCGCTGTTTACATCCCCCCCAGTGCTAACAACAGCAACCGGAATGAGGCACTCAGTGAGCTCTATCACGCTATCAGTGAACAACAAACAGCACACCCAGACGGATTTCTCATCACTGCTGGGGACTTCAACCACGCAGATTTAAAGCCTTTTTTACCGCAACTTCATCAGCACATAAACTTTTCCACAAGGGGCAATAACACATTGGACTTAGTATATTCAAGCAGCAAAGGAGCATACAAAGCCCACCCCTCCCCCACCTTGGACTCTCTGACCACTTCACCATCATGCTCAGACCTGCGTACAGACCAAAGGTGAGAGTCATCAGACCAACCAAGAAGGAGGTACGTGTGTGGTCAGAAGGGGCCCAGTCTGCCCTACAAGACTGCTTTGACACTACAGACTGGGACATCTTCAAAGAAGCAGCAACTTACAGACATAGAAGAATATACTGAAGCTGTTACTGCATACATCTTAAAGTGAACAGACGATGTCACACACAGGAAAACCGTCACTATTCGAGCTAACCAGAAACCATGGCTGACAGGAGAAGTGTTCAAACTTCTGAGGGCACGGGATGCAGCCTTTAGAGCTGGTGACACTTCAGGCCTAGCAACTGCAAGAGCCAACTTGTCCCGGGGAATCAGGGAAGCGAAACAATAATACGGCAATAAAATATCCGAACACTTCAGCAGCTCTAGAGACACACAGAGGGCATTCAAACTCTTACGAACTATAAACCCCCACCATGAACCTGTGACAATGACATGTCTTTACTTGACAGCCTCAATGACGTCTTTGGCTGTTTTGAGATCTACAACAACACACAGGCACAGAAGATCTCACCTCTCCCACACGAGCAGGCTGTGTGTCTGACCCCAGACAATGTGGAAAAGACCCTCCTGAGGATTAACCCACGCAAGGCAGCCAGACCAGACAACATACCTGGTCGTGTTCTAAAGAATTGTGCTGCAGAACTCAAGGATGTCCTAACCAACATCTTTAACATCTCGCTGAGTCAAGCTGTCGTCCCCAAGTGTCTCAAGGCCACCACAGTAATTCCAGTCCCGAAGAAGCCACACCCATCCAGCCATAACGACTACAGGCCCGTTGCACTGACCCCCATCATCATGAAGTGCTTCGAGAGACTAATCATGCGGCACATTAAATCCATTCTTCCTCACTCCCACGACCCGTTCCAGTTTGCATACAGAACCAACAAGTCCACTGAAGACGCCATCTCAACTGCCCTCCATCCAGCCCTTACACACCTGGACTCCAAAGACTCGTATGTGCGTATGCTATTCCTGGACTTTAGCTCGGCGTTTAACACAATTATCCCCCAGCAGCTCATAAGCAAACTAAGACACCTAGGAATCAACTCCCACTCTGTAACTGGGTTCTGGACTTCCTGTCAGAGAGACCACAGAATGTACGAGTCGGCGGAAAAACATCTAAGACCATCACACTGAGCACAGGGTCACCACAAGGATGCATGCTCAGCCTGCTGCTCTTCACCCTGTTGACCCACGACTGTGTACCCAGCTACAACACCAACCACATCATAAAGTTTGCAGATGACACAACTGTAGTGGGCCTCATCACCAAGAACAATGAGGCCAACTACAGGAGCGAGGTGAGTCATCTGGTCCAGTGGTGTGCCGACAACAATCTCTTCCTCAATGTCGGGAAGACCAAAGAAATCGTCATTGACTTCAGGAAAGGACCACCACAGCACCCCCACTAACCATCAACGGTGGTGCAGTCGAGCATGTGAACAGCACCAGGTTCCTAGGGGTGCATATTTCTGAGGACCTCTCCTGGACGATGAACACCACATCGCTGGCCAAGAAAGCTCAGTCACACCTTTACTTTCTTCGCCGACTGAGGAAAGCACGAGTCCTGCCTCCCATCATGTGCTCCTTCTACCGGGGCACCATTGAGAGTATTCTCACCAGCTGCATCACTATATGGTACAGAGGATGCACTGCCTCCTGTCGAAAGACTCTCCAACGCATAGTGAAAGCAGCCGGCAAGATCATCTGTGTCTCACTGCCCTCCCTTGTACATATCTGCCATACCCGCCTCACTAGTAGAACCATCAGCATTGCAGCAGATGGTTCACACCCATCAAACCTCCACTTCAGCCTCCTGCCTTCAGGGAGAAGGTACCGAAGCCTCCAGGCTCGCTCCATAAGACTCTCAAACAGCTTCATCCATCAGGCTGTCAGGATGCTGAACTCTGTCAATCATGTCCCTCCTCCCATACCTACTCCTGGACTCTGAAACCACAGCTCACTGACACTTTATTGCACATTAGACACTTTATACTGTCGACAAAATTCTATATAAACTGGACTGTTTATAAACACTTGTTCTTACATTACATGTTTTAGCATACATGCACCAACTATTTCAATCTCACACTGTTTTGCACTTTACACCTACAGTCTTATTGCACTACTCATACTGCTGCTATTGTACATATTGTACACGCTGTTTTTCTACCTAACTTACTGTGAAGTTTACATTTATCTTCATGTTTATGTTCATGTTTACATCTATCTTCAGCTTATTTGCACCTTGAATATATTTGTATATTAATAGAATTCACTGTTT